>NC_061075.1:3315097-3403313 GCF_021917145.1 Hypomesus transpacificus | reverse complement strand
AGCTCCAGTTTTAAGGGACCTTGCTCATTTTCTTTCTGGGCTGATGTGGTTGCTTGAAAGGGAAAGGGGAGTATCTGACAACAAGCAGATGTGTCAGTACAGAACAAAAGAATCTAAACATAGGGTGTGTCAAACGGCTGCCTCAGTTTGCATCAACCAGATCGAAGAGGTTAGGATCGTAAAGGCCTTCACTTTTACATTTATGGCAACTGGCAATCTGGTAATCTCCCTCCTTTATCTACGCAACCTTTATCCTCTGCTTCAGGGCAGTGGGAATGTTCCAGAACAGAAGATCCACAATTTGTCAACCGTGACCTTGGGGGAAATGAACTCTTATTTTAGCGCTTCCCTACGATGCCCCTGTGTCATATGACCTGCCCAGGAGCGTGATGTTATGAACGCTCTATGACACCTCTCCCAGGGAGCACTGGGCCTATGACTTAATCGGATTAATATGGGTCTGATTTCTTCACAAAGGCCTTTGCCCATATAAAAGCTCCTCTCTGTTGAGACGAGACACATGGCTGAGTGTATGGAATGCCACGACATTACGATCTCTGACCGACTGGTAATGTGAAATGTCTCCTCTTTTACCCCTTTTCTTCCAAAGTGAACCGGGAGCTAGTTTGGAGCTGGTGCTAGAGCCAGTTCGGCTGGTTCAAGAATGGAGCCTTCTAAGAACCGGTTTGCTTTTCCACGGGCTAGAGAGCCACCACAGAGCCACGTCGTTACGTCACTGTATACGTCTCATCTTTCCCAGCAACGCTAGCACGGCAGAACCAAACACAAAGCGGGGCTCGTCTAAAGGCTGTTTATCAATCCGAAGAACGCTAAGAACGCGAGGTTGAGATGCATGTTTTCTTGGCTATTGCGCAATACTCTGGACTCGCAGCAGTATGACAACACTGGCATTATAAGCGCAACATTTTATAAACTTTTACTGTATAGTGCTTGTGTATTACATTTGTGTTAAATATAGGCTCAATAGCTCATAACATTTGTGTGTCATTTCACTCATTTGATAACCTAGCTAGCATCGCAGTGCCTATCGAAAAGTCGGAGCAAATCTACAAATTAGCAGTTTCATCAATAAAATAAGCACATTTTCAGCAACTGCACTGCCCACTTCTAGTTACGTTTTAATTCAGATGCTGATTTACAAGTACCGTTTAGCTTAGAAATATGAATTGTAAACTTAGAGTAATGGCGGTCAAAGGATTCTGTTAGTCTTGTTGGTCACGGTAACCCCGCCCCAAGCGGTTCTTACTTGGTTCCCAATCTAGCCCAGCTCCAAAGTGGTGCTATTTGCAAACCACGTACGAACCACCTACGAACCACTTTTCCGGTTCTCAGTCTGTCGAAAGAGAAAGAACTGGTTCGCGATGAAGTACCGGCTCCGAACGGCACCCAAAATGCGTTGGTGGAAAAGGGGTATAAGTTGCGAAGTTTACTTCGAAACGTCTTCTGTTTTCACCTTTTAAGCTTCCAGTTTCATTTAGAAAGTTCTGGACATCAGAAGACTTGCATTTGGTGTCTCTCCCCCCCCCCCTCTTTCTCAACACAAAGGTAATTTTAAAGCATCGCTTTGCAATGCAAATGACGTTTTTCGTCCCACTTCTGAGGTTTGTCTAGCACACCCCTGCCCACGCATCAGTCCTGAGTAGCACTGGGTTGTTGGCAATCTTCACTTATGGCTGTGCAGTGTTGCCTGGAGTTTGAGAGGCCCCTGCAGGTTTGGGGTGGGAAGCCCCTGATCAGAATCGGCTGTGCGGGGAACACAGAGGGAGCTTTTGGCTGTGTCTGGGTGGTGCATACTAAGTGAGCCCCTCACAGAGCTTATAATTGGGGGTTTCTAACAGAACTCCTACTCTTTGGCTGGCTGGTAGATGGACATGATTGTAGAGACTGCAACAACACACACACACATTTGGACTGCATTTTCTGGCATGGGCTGTGTTCGTCACAGTCAAATCACAATTTTTTGCCAGCTGTGGGTTCACCTGTTGTTGGGATGATGGAGAGAGGAGTTTAGAAGTAGGTGGCTTCCTCTCTGGCCACGTGCCAGAGAGGAATTTCTTCCAGGTTGTTCACCTCTGTTTCTATTGGCCGATACTGCATGATGGGAGTCAGGTGGCTGAGCGGTTAGGGAATCGGGCTAGTAATCTGAAGGTCGCCAGTTCGATTCACGGCCGTGTCAAATGACATTGTGTCCTTGGGCAAGGCACTTCACCCTGCTTGCCTCGGGGGAATGTCCCTGTACTTACTGTAAGTCGCTCTGGATAAGAGCGTCTGCTAAATGACTAAATGTAAATGATGGAATTCCGGCATGCTAACGTAAGCCATGTTAGCAGTTTCCAGAAGGCCATATTGTCATTCCTACCAACCCAGTTTGGCAACATGTCAAAATGCAAGGTGAACGCTGGCATTGGTGACAGATTGGAATCTCCAACTTCTGCTAATCGCTGGCAAAGCCCACACTACACTGATCTGTCTGTTTATCGCCCTGCATGGAAGCGATGACAACCTGGAATCGTGGAGAGACCTGTAATTCACTCAGCAGACCCCTGGCATTCATTGTTTACAATGTGCCGATGTGAACGCCCTGCCTTTTATCCCCCTTCATAATCTCACGTGCTGAAGCAGGGGGTATTTTTAGCTGTCTGTAGTCCGCAGTGGCACACATTTGCACAGCCGAGTGCTTCTCCGACAGGTCTGGCGCTGGAGCGTCTTCCATTACCTCACTCTTCCAATCTCGTCCTGACGTTTTTGGGCAGAGTGCCCGACAGCCGTACCCAGGGGGTCACTGTGTGCGGTTCACAGTGGGAGCCATGCCTGGACAAGGCTTCCTCAGCTCAGACTGACACAGTCTCCCAGGTTTTGAACTGTATCATACTGTTAGTGAGACTTTTCTGATGTTTTTTTTTTATCCTGGGAATGTTGTAGCTTGCAGTGTTTTGCTGCATTGTTGTCTTTGTTAACAATTTGCGCACTAACGTTACTGAGGCGCATGCACTATTGTTAGTAGAGCATCACCAGTATCAGTTTACGCCGCGCTGTTAAGACAGAAAGCACTCAAGTTAATGATTCAACTTCCGCTCTCACAAGTACCAGTGGGTCATGGACAATTAGAACTAACATCTACTGTAGCCGTATCTGTAGCCATGGGCAATATGTCTCATCTTCGTGTTATGCTAATACTCTAACGTGTCACCCCTATCGTGCTGGTTGCAATGCTAATGCTAATCCCAAGCGCGCTATTGTCCACAAATGCAATTATACCCCTGCAAGTGTGAATAAGCAGGCATTAGTTTGGAGCGTCGCAGGCGCTGTTTTCAGGCCAGATGAGATGCTAGCTGATTAGCAACCTATTGCTAATTGCTCTATTGGCTCTGAGCCGTGCTGATGCGAGTGCAGGCGCAAACAACACTGCTATCACACAGCGCGAGGAATTTGGCAGGGGACAGAGAAGGTGGGCGTGGGATGATGTCAGACTTGCATGTCAGACTTGCATGAGCCTGCACAGACAGTACATACAAGAGCACAAAGGGATCTCTTCTGAATAGGCGACAACAATTGTCGGTGAAGAGCACAATGCAAGCGTAATTAGCGTACAATTCTAGTATGAACTGCATGTAATGCAAGAAGACTGTATGTTTGATATTGTTAGGTAATACTGGCCTGTCTAATATCACAGCCTGTATTGACAAGAACTGCTTTACATTGACACGCAGAAATGTTATCCCGAATTGCATCAGCCAGTAAGCAAGCTAGCCTAACAGGATATTTGTACTGTATATGCACCTTCTCCTATTGGGAGCCCTTGCGTCATTCCTCTTACCCATTGCATACTCATGCAGTGAGAATGAATTCTGGTTGTGGTGTCTGTTTCTGGTTAGGGCATAGAGACCCGACTCTCTCTGTGTGTGTGGTTTCATCACCAGACGGGAGCCGACAGACAAACCTCACACCCAGCCTAGCAAAGAAGTGAGGCCGAGCCCAAAGTGGGTGTGTGCGTGAAGCTGGGCTTTCCCTCTGACCCTTGGCCGCCAATTACATTTTCCCTGGGGTGCTGCGATTGGAGGACTGGTCCATGATGAGTCACACTGCTCCCTCCCATTGGCTTTTTTTGTTTTCTGTCCCAACCCTGGGCTGAACGCTGAGTGTGCACATACACGCACACACACACACTCTTAGACAAAGCAGCTGCAGTGGCTCAGATGCTGCTGTGTGTGAGACACGAGGATGGGAATACAGAGAGCTCTCTCTCTCTCTCAGCCACAGAACCCAGCCTTCACTGCCAGTTGCCACGGCCTTGCTGGCCTGAGCCGTAGGTAACCGTGCGAATGCTTCTCTTCTCTCTTTCTCCGACACACTCACGTCCACACAGTCATTCAGATGAGTTCAGGAGGCTTGTGTGCTGCCTCCTGAGATTCAGGAATGCTGCCTGGCTGACTGGAGCAAAATGGAGGGCTGAACTCTTTTGAGCTACTGGCCCAAACGTCCTCTCTGTGATGTCAGAAGCTAGCGTTACTACTCGGGTTGCCAAACGAAGTAAATAAAGCCTGATTCAGCACAAAAATAAATTGTGAATAGTTTAAACTGCCTTCTTTATTTTCTAGAAATAGTGAACATGACCATCTGGTTTAGAAATGTCCTGGGTCTCGGGTTTGGTTTCTGCTCAGACATCCCGATAATTCTGTTTTCCCCCCTATGCTCACATGTGATTGATCTGAGGTATATAGTAATGACGTTAGTAACTTTGCCCAGCAAAGGTTCCAGGAAGGAGAGTGAGTAGCCTTGTGCACACACCAGCTCCTTTGATCAGCCTGCGTGGTATAATCCCTTTCGTGCAGCAGTTGACCTGACCATGACCACAAATTACTCAAACAGCAGCTGTTTTGTTGCTCAGCCTCTTGTTGACCAACACTTACCACAGCTAACTAGGATAGTCTAGAAAGGGCAAAACAAGATTTAAATATGGCTTTTGGGATTGCATCCAGAAGACCTTTAATCTGTTTTAGGTTGAATTGTTTCGCATCGTAGCTCTAGAAAGTCTGTCTTGTTGTGCTGCATTTTAGCAGTGCATAAATACAGCCCCTTGAGTTTGTGGTGGTGTTTTTTGCTTAGGGTTCAGCTTCTCAGAATAGCCCAGTGCCACAGTTCAGCATTTCCTAAGTTTTCTCTGGATCCATGCCTTTAGAAAAGTCCTTTCTTCTCCAGCCCCTGTCTAGAACTGGGTTAAAGGGCAGAAAGAGAGTGCTAGAGAAAGGGAGAGGTAAAAAGATTAAGAAATGTTAAAGATTAGCAGAATGAGGAAACAGGGATTTTTTGGGGGGGAAAAAACGTAAGGTTCAGAGAGACAGGAGGAGGATTGTCTAAGAACATGGAGATGGACAGGAGAGGGAGAGAGACAGAGAAAAAACGAAAAGAAAAAGGCTGACGTCCAGTTAAAGGGGGTGGTTTGTAGTCGATGTGAGTCCCTATCCTTATACGGTCACATGCAACCCTGGCACCAGTACTAAGGGGAAATCATGCTCATTTCGAGCTTACGTAAACATGCCGGCCAGCCAGCCCACCACCCTGCATGACCATCTCCCCCTACGCTGGGGAAGGGAGAGGAACTCAGGAATTTGTAAGGGAGTGCGTTCTGAAATTCCTGGGCCGCCTTTTTTTTTTTCTCTCTCTCTTCCGATCTTTGTCGGCTCCAGGCAGCCCCAGCTCCTCCCCGGGAACGTCAGGCCTGAAAAAGGAAATGCAGCTGGGAGCAGTTTGGCACAACACTACCTGGTGGGAATGTGTGAGGGGGGGAAGGGGCTATCTCAAGATCAATGCAAGGAAATGAGCAGCGTGTGGAGGAATGGTTTTACACTACAGTAGCGATGAGTCATCATCTCGGTTGCTCCTGTATAAAGTGTGTCTCTTTTCAAGGGGGATTTCCATAGTCTAAAGGGATGGGACATTTGAAAGGCTATGGTTCTGGGAAGCCGTGTGCCCGGCACAGTACAGGTGGTGATCTCTTTTCTCTTTTTGACCCAGGGGACTCCTACGATGTGTGTGCCATCTGCCTGGATGAGTACGAGGAAGGCGACAAGCTACGCGTCCTGCCCTGTTCCCACGGTGAGACTCCCACTGGTCTTGTTGAACGTTGTCCACCCCGTGTCACACATCTCCGCCCGGCAAACACCACCAAGCATCGGCCGGCCCCAACACCCTGCCGCCTTCGGTGCCCCCTCAGGAATGTGCCCCCTCATTGTCTCACAGAACACCTGTCCTTCTCCTCTATAACCTCTCCACTACCCTTCACATCTACCACTAGGAAAACACCTCTATGGCTCCAGGTAATCCCTGTGTGTAAGGCTTAATTTGCCGCACCATTGTGCCAAAAACTAGAGTTGTCCAAATGTTATAACATTTGTAAAGTCCCAAGTCCAAAGTAATGTTACAAAGAGCTTCACAGTTGCCCATGGATGTCAACACATCCAATCTAAACCCTTCCGAAAAGAGGGGGAAACCTCAGGGGGCAGTCGAGTTGTCCCAGGACTTAGTCCCCCACCATAGAGCCTCAGACATGGCCTCTGTTGAACACCACTATCGGCCTCATGTGATGATGTGTCAGTTAGGACTCGAGCATTTCTTGGAACTAAGCCCGTCGGGTTAGTTCCAGAAATCATCTGCTTGGCTTTGCTGCTGCGTCTAATGCTGACGGCCTGGCTATAGCCCTGCCGTGCTTTAGAAAGCTATCCTACTTTCAGAACCTTTTCAGTCTCTTCTGCTTTCACGACATGGGGAACACGGAGACCCGAGGTTTGAGAGACGACGGCTCGAGAGTACGGCTCGACCTCATTCGTTCCATGTTGACTGATGCAATCGCAACTGCTTTCAAAAAAAGAGGGAGTGCCATGTCATAGTTTCTGACGTTGTTCATGAGTAGCGCGCCTCGCAAGTTTGGCCACAAATCAAAACAATCGAGGCAAAATGTAAATAATTGCTGCGTGTTGGCTACCTTAAAAGCCTAAACCATTTAGTCTCTGGCTAAATAAGGTAAACTAACTAGTTTATACTGACTACTTGACATGCACACACTAGTTAGTTAGAAATACAGAAATGCATGCCCTATCCCCTCGTTTTAAACGATAAACTCGATAAACTGTTCAAGTCCACCTCAGTCAGTTTGATAACGACACACATTTACATTTAGTCATTTAGCAGACGCTCTTATCCAGAGCGACTTACAGTAAGTACAGGGGCATTCTCCCCGAGGCAAGTAGGGTGAAGTGCCTTGCCCAAGGACACAACGTCATTTGGCACGGCCGGGAATCGAACCAACAACCTTCTGATTAATAGCCCCACTCCCTAACCGCTCAGCCATCTGACCCCTACACACCTCTAACAACCTTTGATTGGAGCGAGGGCGTGAGCCAGAGGCATTGTACGTTTCACCTTTAAGTTAACGGTTTGAACTGTCGGGATTAACATACTGTTCCTGGGTATTCCTCTACTCCCCCTTCCTGCAGCCTACCACAGCAAGTGCGTGGATCCCTGGCTGACTAAAACCAAGAAGACGTGCCCCGTGTGCAAGCAGAAGGTGGTGCCTTCCCAGGGCGACTCGGACTCCGAGTCGGAGGAGGGGGAGAGCGGCCCGGAGGAGAACGAGGAGGTGTCGGAGAGCACCCCGCTGCTGCGCTCCCTGGCGTCCACCAGCGCCCACTCCTTCGGCACCATGTCCGGCGCGTCGCGCTCCGACCCCGAGCAGGAGTCCTCCGAGTACGAGGACGAGCTGGACACCAGCGACGACAGCGAGGAGGAGGTCACCGTGGAGACGGTGGTGGTGCAGCTGCAGCAGCCGTTGCGCTTGGAGGGCCACGGCCCGCCCCGCGTCTGACCCCGACTGGATAGTCTTGATTGTCACATTGCAAGGCCCCGCCTTCCCTCACCTACAGAACCCACCGGATTCAAAGCAACGGAAACTCACATTGAGGGAGTGGCCTATACGGATTTGTGTTTCATTTTTACGTCACTGCTTCGTATTTAGTCTCCCCCCCTTCCCCTCACCCTCACGTTAGAAAGAAAATATGAATTCTCGTTTTTTTTACCTGATTGCTGGGGGCCCGGCTATACGCTGAAAAATCTAGATGGGATTGTGAGTCATTGTGTGTTTTGGGGCTATGTGGTGCAAATGATACAGAACTGTTGCGTGTGCACCCTGCTTTGGGCTCTGGTTGGTCAGTTTAGGGATGGATTACAGCAGGTTTACTGTTACTGTCAACCTTAGTCACTGTGAAGCAACTCTGGGTTTGTGCCTGAGAGCATGTTTGACACACAACCGAGTGAAAGCATTATTGTATATAAAATGTATAGAACACCATACATAACATCTTTATCTTTGATTATTTTGTAGCCTGCATTATCTGTATGCCTCTGTATCAGAAGGTGGGGAAGCAAACTAATGAAACTTCTAATGTAAATACTCTTTGCTGCATAGAGATCCTAATCAAATGACTATGCAGCATGTTTTTTTTTTGTCGTTTTTGTTTTGTAAAATTCAAACTGACATTTTCTTTGTGAATATACGGCTAGAGAAGACCACAAGACTTGCCAATTTGTTTCTAGCCAGCGATCAGTCACTCGTACCGCTGTGTGAGTTTGCAGTGACTGGACAGTATCATTCACAAGTGGCCAAACCGGTTAGGCAGTTGAGTTTTGTTAGCAGAGAAAAGTTGTACGTTGTGTATTCACACCATCGTAGGCATCAACTCAGAAGTCATGTGGAACAGGAGAGACTTAGGCAGCAGTTTGCTATTCTAATACATTTAACTAGAGGTTGTCAAATAGCCCATGTTGAGCCTTCATTTGGCTCCCCGCGGGCAATTATAACCCCCTCCATAAGATTGTTTTGAAGGTGGTTGATTTTTGGTCCTCTGCATATATTTAAATACTGTAACTAGTCAGATCTAAAAGTGGAAGTTTTTTGTTTCTAACATGGCTTGAACTGTTCCATGTTATGTCCTGTTGCCTTTTGAGTTGTGTTGTCCAGTTGTAAACGTCTTCAATACCCATGTCTATTCAATCCAATTTCACTTCAATAAAGAAACTACTTTTGTCAAGAGTGAATCAATCACTTATTTATCCACTAATCAGCATTTGACATTTATAGATTTGTGACAGTCAAGGGCTTTTCTACCTAGAAAAAAATCAGATGGGGAGTCAGCTGGCTGAGCGGTGAGGGAGTCGGTCTAGTAATCAGAAGGTTGCCGGATCGATTCCCCGCCAAGTCAAATTATGTTGAGTCCTTGGGCAAGGCATTTCACCCTACTTGCCTCGGGGGGAATGTCCCTGTACTTACTGTAAGTCGCTCTGGATAAGTGTCTGCTAAATGTATCTCCCTTTTACATGGAGTCTTTAAGGCCAATTCAGTTGAATGATTCTACCTCAGCCCATTGTAGCAGCCGTCTCCATACCGACTCCAGCTCAACTCCAAACCCCATGTCCCCTTTACAATACAAACAACAGAGACAAAAGACGCACGTAACAGGACTGATCTGGTTGGAATAAATTTATTTGATCTGTCTGTAAACAAGGTGATAAAATCAATGTATGGCATTTCTTGGTTTATGCATATGAAATCAGATGTGTTAGAGACCATATCCCAGATGTAAGAAAAAAGAGGTGTGGGGAAAGAAATGAACAGAAAAATCAGCAAACAGGATTTTAATCAGTACACACATCCCACAGGGCCCGAATGGGAGCTGATGCTAAAACATCCTTAGAAAGTGCCCATGAAATGACTCCTTATGGGGCAACAGGTCAAATCCATCTCACAATAGCAACAGATTTTGCTCTACATTATGGCACAGGATACACAGGTTTTGTATATTACGTTTCCACAAGACAACCAGAGTGTTCTTATTCCAACCAATCCCATCTCCCGTTACAATTTAATGTCATTTCTACGTAATCTTTTGAAGTTCTTTTCAATTGGACATTACATTTAGTACCAAGCTTGAACAGACAGTTTGATAACCACATCTTAGGTGATGACTAGAGAGAAAGGCAATTTATTCCACAGTTTTGTTTCTTTACACATCATGGGTTTACAAAATGCAGTAATTCATTTCTTAAAAAGAAAAAAAAGTTGACAAGATGAGACTTCAAATTCCTTCAAAAGACAAACCCTCCACTCTCCTGCCCCACAGCTGTTTTCCTGTTGTAGTGTGGTTTGTTAGTGTAGTTTTGCAGAAACTTAAGTCTAGCAGTCACTTTTCCAATGATTTAGAGCAATTGTATATATACCCAAACTGTGACTAAAATTGGTCCTATGAAAAAAAGAAATCTAACTGGACACACTCCAGGTGGTTATGCTGGGATATCTACTGTCCAAAATGGCAGCCTTTTCACAAAAAAAAAAAAAGAAAGATTACAATATATTACAGGAGCTGGCAAACAAAAGTTTTAAGTGCCTGAGCCATTGTAACGATGGAATGTCCATGGGGGTTCATGTAGTCAAGGAGATCATGAGGGCTAGGGAGGAGCTTCTACCTGCATCATCTCAACCGGCTGGGCTTCTTTTGCCATTCGACTCAAATCAATACCCAAAACTGATAGCATGTCAGGACTGCATCCAAGCACACACACACACCCCCCCCCCACCCTCAAATCATTCAGTACAGAGTATTGAGGTTGAGAGCTGAGGGGCGGGGGAGGGAGGGACCAGGGTGTAGTGGTTGATTAATGGACAGTTGTGTCTCCTGTGTAGTGATGGAGTGTCAATTACTATGGACAAACTGGATGGGGGGGGGGGGGGGGGGAATGGGAGGGGAGGTTGGGGTATGGTACAGACATTTGGCAGGAGTTACTAGGGAGCAGGGGAGGGGATATAGGGCGGGGAGAACAGTGGACTCAAAAGATATGCATGCAGTTTCCCCTCCCACACATGCTCTAGAACAGGAAGACAATATGAGCTTGGTTTACCGCTCAAGTGCTTCAAAAAGGCATCGGCCGTTCGGGGGACGGGGGGACGGGGACGATGACACTGAATTACCTGGCACCACCACACAATCAGTTCATCATGACAAAAAATGGGTTTCCTTTACTTGGTTTAGAGCAGTGGTTCCCAAACCTGTCCTCAGGGACCACCTGTCCTGCCTGTTTTAGATGTTTCCCTGCTCCAACACACCTGATTCAAATGAATGGGTCGTTATCTAGCTCTGTAGAAGCTTGGTAACGAACATGCATTTGAATCAGGTGTGTTGGAGCAGGGAAACATCTAAAACATGCAAGACAGGTGGTCCCTGAGGACAGGTTTGGGAACCACTGGTTTAGAGTTTTTGCACTGTGTTTGGCCTGCATAGTGCAGGTCCTTCCGTAAGTACAGATTTTGTCAATGTCCTGTTAACAACATGCTCATCTTTAACTATGGTGCAATAGTAGTGCTAGAATGGGATAGGAGTAGTGTGAATACATAAAGATGACCGAGGAAGAGAGAAAAAATAAAACGGAAGAACGCAAAACAGGGGGGGACAAAATGGTATGAGGGGGGGAGGGAGGGAGGAGGGGAGGGGAAGGAAGAAAAAATAAACAAGCAGCTACCAACTATAAAAGTGGAAGTAGTGTGAAACGCAACAGGGTGGTTAGGGTGATTCTGCTAGGTGGCTAGCAGAGGTTGACTCTACTCAGACGTCCTCAGGTAAACCACCATGGAATGCACTTTGTTGTTGAGGAGCCCTCCATGGATACCTTCCTTTCCCATGATTACAACCAATGCTGGAGTACACACACAAGAACACAAACAAAAAAAACAAATGAACAGACATGGTGGTTGGGCTCAAAATGTTTGTATTTTTCTGATGTTTTTTTGTACTCCCCCCCCCCCCCTCCGCTCAACATGAGGGCTACGTTGTTGAAGTCAGGGGCCTACAACCCATGGAACCCTGTACCGCTAGGAAATAGTAACGCTTTGAGGAATTTTGTATTTATTTATTTTTCCAATGGGACAGCTTGAAAGGGAAAATCTTTTGACAGCAATTTTGTTTCTAAAGAGTTTGATATTTTTGGTGTTTTTTTCTTTTTTATGTTTTTTTGTTTGTTTGTTTTTTCCCCTCGCCTCCCTCAACTACACCACATCGGCTAAGCCAAGACTAAACTAGAACCCTGAATCCCTTAAGTATTTTGCCATTGAGTATGCCTTCTTATTCAATCCGCCTCCATGGACCCCTTCTTTGCCCATTACAAGAACCAAGACTGAAAGAAAAGAGAGGGAAGGGAAATTTAGAGAAGTCGTGAAGTTAGGAGATCATAAATAAATAAAAAAGGTTAAGCGTAATTACAAAAAAACAAGCAAGTCAACAGGACAGAAGTATGAAGGCAGACAGACAGACAACACATTAAGAGGCCTGAATATGGACAAGACGTAAGCATTCATTTTCTTATCAAAAGCTGTTTGTCTTGGGACAGGGGGGATAAACATGCAAGGCTGTCTTTATAGTGATAATAAAAGATAAGAGATTAAGCCCCAATAGTGCTGTATAAAACTAAACCAAACAACAAATATCTACAAATCTCATCGTCATAGTCTATCCTGCGTTCCTGAACAAGGAAGTGTTTACGCCTCCTTCTGATAAATATTAAACAATCACTTTGGAATTCGCCCCATTTCTCAAACTATGACGTCAAGCCCTGCACTGATCAGCCAATAACTTTATCTTTATCAAAAGGCCCACTTGTGTATGTCTACATACATGTATACAACATTCCAGGAGCGGGGAGAAATAGGAAAGTGAATGCTTCTCACTACCGCCGAACATTACAGCAGCAAACTACACATGCAGATACAGCATGCGTGTGGTACCTCTCCTCAATACATACGAAATCTTCCAAATGTCAACCCAAGTCAAAGACGTGTAAAGAGCCCCTAATTTGAGAAATAATGTCACCTTACAATGTGCAGGGGTGTACACAGGAGTTGGTTTGAGGGGGGGGGGGGGGGGGGGGGGGGGTAGAGTGTGCATTACGTTAGGAAGGAGAAAGGAATATGCATGCAACCGAGGTGGGTGGGGGGTCCATTACTGGAAAGAGCAGAAGTGATATCAGTAGAGAGAGAAGAACCCTGGGTGTCCTGTGACAGTCTCTCCCACCTGTAGGAGGGGCAGCCAGGGACTCGGAGGCTTGGGGAGGGGGGCGTGTGGGAGACAAGGATCATACAGGCAAGATGAACGTCGGCACAACTCACAGGTAACTCGTTACTCGGACGGATTTCCTTCGATTGGCCGCTCCGGTGAGAGTTTGGATAATTGGTTTGAGTGGAGAATTTAGTTGGGTAGCAGTCATTATTATTCCTTGTTCTTGTGATTACAGGGGTTAGGTTTGAAGTCGCTATTGCAGCTTCGTTAAATGAAAATAAACTAATTTATCTCCTTGAACATAGCAGACCTGAATCTTTTTTGTTGTTGTCGTCATCATTTTCATCCCTGTCAAAGTGATTAATAATCTTTCCCCAGTTTTTTTTTTTTAAAGTTCATGTTTTTAAAGTTAATATAACATAAATTGGATCTAATTATAAAGGAATGGTGTCTTCTTTAAAATAGGATATATTGAGGAAAGGTGAATATCAGATATCGTGCATGCACACTACTATAATGCAAAGCAAAACTAATCTATGCACTATGCGTTTGTGCAACGAGGGAGAGACAGGATGTTACCTTTTTTGGCTTTGCCTACGGTAATGTTGTATGTTGGCTCTCCTCCTTGACTCTTTGTCCTGATGTCCATTGTCCAGTCGCCGTCGACATTGAGGCTGTCTCTGATGACGGAGCACTTCTTTTGGCCTAGGGTCAGCCCTCCGGTGAAAAATCCCTCCCGGTCCTTTCCTATTAAGATGTCAATCTCGTCACTCTGGGGAAGAGGCAGAGAGAGACTGTTGTTATGGATGGACAACAGGTAAGTATTCAGCGGAGCCCGAGAGAGGGCATGAGTTCACCGGTGATCAAAGTTGTGGTGTAACATATCAGATTACATTTAACTCACTAAACAGTAACTAGACTACCAGCTCCTGTCACAGAGAGTTGATGTTCCGGTGAATTATTTGCCAGTCAAATGTACCGTGTGGCTTTCACATTCTCACACCCATAACCTTCACATGCGCCACTGCAAAGAACCAGCCACCACCAGTCTATGCTTATTCAGATTGAGGTCAAAGACAAATTCAAGCTTTGGTCATTTCCTTAAGGAAACCAATGACCGGTTTACTCAGATTCAACAAACAGGCCTGAGAACAGAAAGGCGTCGCCAGTATACAGAAAAGTAGTCATAACTTTAGACTTGAGTTCCACCAATATATTGGTGGTTGTTAAACATTGTTCAGTGATTGCTAAAATAAACTTAGGGCAAATAACGTAAAATTGACTGACATTATTGATATCCTAATGCTGTGTGTTGTGTTGCATTCCATAACCATGTCAACCTATTTTCCAGAACTAACTCAAACTAAAGCATACCTGTTTCTAAATAGCCATATCTACTCTAGAACATTCTAGATAGAGCATCTAGGTAACCAAGAGACAACCTTAGATTGTGACTTCCAAACTGTTAAAAACCTGGTAAAACTACCTGGTAAAACTACCTGGTTACCCAGACATGATAGAATAAATTATTAATTGAAGGTCTAACCAGATTAGAAAGGCAATGGAACCAAAAGGGTGTATTGTTCAAGTCCCAGTTTTTGTTTATCAAGATCTAAACTGAGTGATCAAGACCATCTCTCATTGAAAAATTGTGTGCCAGATGTTAAAGGGGCGATTGACTGGGTTTTTGGGGTATTTCACACTGTTCTTTAAGGTCTTCGAATAGGGTATGTAACATTGGTTGGGTTGAAAATGGCCCGGGAGCTGTTCTATGCCCCCTGATAGATCCTCTGAAATGTTCCCGGGAAAAAACACTAGCTTTTCTCCTTTTATGGTATGCGCATTAATATTTGGATAAGCTGCGCGCTGATTGGTTGGTTTTCAACGAGTGAAGCCGGGGAGCAAAAACGCAACATGGCCAACAGCAGCACTCGCTGAAACACCGAAGTTGGAGACTTGAAATAAAAACGTGCAAATAAATCTATTGTGTCTACACAACAAGAGATTTTGTTTTCAAGAGATTGACTACATATTAGGGGTGTCACGATACAAAAAATTCAGTAGTCGGTGACGATACCATTAAAATAACACGATTCTCGATGCCAATTTCGATACCATGGTAAAAAAATAGATTTTCTAAGATTCCATGTACTTGAACTTGAAACATGAAGTTATTTATAAAAATAGCAAAATGTCATAAGACATACAAAACATGTGCAACAGAGCATAGCACAACATAACACAGTGCAATTAAGCCATTCAGCTAACAAGATGAACATGAACCTTTTAACCAAGGTAGGCTATAGGCTAACGTTAAAACTACAGCATTGCTAACCTAAACTACGTATAAGCCATTGTAACACTAGTGCCCACCATCTCAAACATCGTGTAATGTGTATGACAGATTAAAAAACTGAAAAAGTGCATTCCTTGGATGATTTCAGAACTTCGCCGCAATCACAACCAACATTGATTTATTTTGTATGATGCCAGATGTTAGCATCGGTAATGCGCCTCTTCTGGAACTGCTCACCTCGAATTATTAAAAACCAATCCGGATGACTGTTTTTCAGTTGCTTAGCTAAATTGGAAGTATTAACTTCCTTGGTCAGAAGAACACGGTAGCATCTTCTGCATAGTGGATTCTGCGGATTAATTATAACGCCACGGTCATCTGCCTCAAACGCAAAGTAGGCTATTTCCAAACACGACTTTTTGTGCTTTTGTTGTAAACAAGTCGAGGTGGGTCGATTGCTGCGGCTGCAGTTGCCATCTTGGTTTTCTGAATGTAAACGTTGACTGGAAAACTCCTGAATACTGCCCCCATCAGTTCCAGAAGAGGCGCAGCACCGATGCTAACATCTGGCATCGGCGCTCACGGTGCTTCAAAAAAATGGGGATCGTCGGTGTTTTGTTATTTTTGCATCGAAAGGTATCGTAAGTATCGGTTCTCGTGACATCCCTACTACATATCATTTGAAATGATGACATTACTTGTTTCCACTTCTGTTGTTGAAGCAATAAGCCAGACTGCTGTTTGTTTTCTGGCTATTTTTTCGGAAGCTTCCCTTCTAATGCCGACTACAGCTAGTCTAGCTAGAGTCATTTGATGTGTGTAGAAACGTATTTAGCATTCTACCTGGTATGCTATATACAGGAAACGTTAGCATTGCTAATAACTGTTAGCACAACATCATAATGTCCTTATAGCTTGCGGTTGCAATGAGCATACGGTCGGAACAGCACCTCTTTCCAGGTTCAGCTTCCTAGCAAATCCTGCTTGAAATTGTCCAAGGTTGTCAAAACTGTCTTGGGTGAAATGTTCAGAGCAAATGAATGATTGAGTGTCGAACTTCGCCGGGTTCTTCTCATAGACAACAGCAGCCATGCCTGTCGAATGTTTGGCTCCTTGGAAAGACTGAGCGTTAGCCTTCCCTGTACAGCCTGGAACACAGCATTTCCGACCGTGGTCCATTTTCAATATCCTTGTTATAATTCAAAACGTTCTTCTTTGTAATTCCTTATAAGTAGCCTACACAGAGCAGCGCACAGCTAAACTAGTACCGGAAATAGACGCTACCTTGGGCTGGTCTGGATGTAAATTTTGGGGTGTGACAAAGATACAGACCAGAGCCAAAAAGGGCGGTCGCCCGTCCTACGTCACACCGGTATCTTTGTTAAAAAGCTAGTGTTTTACAGCCAAATTTTTCTTTTTGAGATTTGCATAGGAAAGAGGTGTCAATGGACTTTGATATTCACTGCATGTTCATTTTACCCACAGAACTGCCGTTATTCAACTATGACAAGGTAAAATCGGTTTTGCAATCAATCGCCCCTTTAAATCCCAACCAGAGCCAATTGTCCAGCGTGCATCCATGTTGACTGCATTCAATTATTAGGGATGTGACTTGTTCTGACATTTAAATTAAATACACTCATCCTAGTTAGACTCAATGATGGCTTAAGTGATAACTTTCTAAATGGTGGTTCCACATCTAATGTCAATGTCCTACTGGGAGAAATGGCAGACCACAGCTGGTTATCCAGCTCCACTTCTACTGACATGAAGTTGTCTAAACATATACCAGCCTACAGAATAACTGGAAACAAGTATGTGTGGTTATCCTGACATGAAACATTTGACTACTTTTAAGTTCTTGTTAATTTTTTGTTTCTCGTTTTAGCGATTGTGATAGCTTAAGTATCGAAACGTTTAGCTGTATTTAACAAAGCACACATTTCAAATGGAAGATGGGTAAAACTTGTGCAACTCAGTGTTGGACAGGCCCGTTGGTTTAGCATTATATATCGGAGAATACTTCAATAAACAATTTGCAATAATATAACATATCAAGAAAAGGAATTCTAGATCAAACTTAAATTCTCTAGACTGACACGAGACGTCCGACACAAACGGCAAAAAAATTTAAATCGCAGAAAGGGAATGAGTGTGCTTCTTGAACAGGTTAAAACTAGTGCTGTCAAACGATTAAAATATTTAATCGTGATTAATGTCATTGTAAACTCGCGATTAATCACAATTAATCGCACATTTCTATTTCTATCTATTCTAAATGTCCCTTGATTTCTTTTTGTCCCATTCTTTTTTCAAATTTTAATGCTCTTATCAACATGGAAAAGTGGTTCGGATTGCTTCGTGCAAATATTTTTTGTTATTGAAAACAACATTGCAATCGCCTGGCTTTGACGAGGGGGCGGAGAATTTGCATCATCTGTGTGCTTGGCCATCAAGTGGTATTCAGACTGGACGTGCTGCAATGATAGCTCATTTTACAACGACAAAACACACAGATCACTTTGGTCTTGTCAATGGAACCATTTGGCAACTTTTTAAAAGTAAACTTTCCATTCATAATCTTATTGGCATCCATTTCGGCGTCTCGCGCTCGCCATCCACTCAAAACGTAAAGTTAACCTACTACCAGAGAATGTCTCATATCCGTAAACGGGCTCTGCTACTACTACGCTTTAGCCGGATCGCAAGCCAAACAAGTGTGTGGCGTGCCTGTTGTTTTGTTTCCGTTCTAGCTTTATCCGGTGTGGTGTTGTAGTTTTTCTAACTTCGGTAGTTGTTGCAACAGCATGTGAAAAAAAAACTACAAAGTTTGCTAGGCCAAAAAGAGCGTTAATCGCGCGATAAAAAAATCGCCGTTAATTTGGGTTTGCGTTAACGCCGTTAATAACGCGTTAAACTGACAGCACTAGTTAAAACTTGTGGCATTTCTACATACCTGAATGAATACATTTTCATAAGTAGCGTTCACCGTCAACACTGCATTGACAAATGCCACATGTGGCGAATAGGCAAGGACGGGTGATTTCATTTTGAGAATCAAATCAAAGCACAGAGAAGTCCTGCTAATGTTGTTAGTTAGACACCCCCCTCGTGTCAGCCCGTAGAATCTAGAAAGGCCAAGAAGCCTTCATCTCCCGAGATTATAATTTTGACGTTAGCTAGTCTAGTGCATTCATTAGATTTGGCCAGTAAATGACTTGTCATTTACTTAGATGGTGTGTCACATTATTACTACATGGACAAGTGCTATAATGGTTAGCCTAGCACATAGCCAATCAACTGCCAGTATATAACTTGCTTGTTGGTGAGCATGCAACTACATTTGGGTCTGATCATTCTACTTCCTTAGAACGGCAACCCTGTGATATAGCTAGCTAGCTTTATTAAAACTAGACTTAGCACAAAGAGCTGACGCCAGACGAATGAACAGCAGATTTTCATGCTTGCTAACAAAATGGAGGATCCAGGAACCGCCAGAACCGGCGCTTCGAACAGTGTAACATTCGAACGGTTGCTTAACCGGCAGTGTAAATATAAGCGGTTTCTATTATGCTGCTAAAAGTCGACTACCACTGTGACATACGTGCGGGGAAAAGTGCATAAAGATTGAATCCGTGAATCATTAAATATCAGAAACTGGGGAGTGGATGCGCCATCTTGGGAATAGGGGTGGCATCGAGGGCCTGATTCACAGATGCCACTACGAATGCTGCGGACTGTACAAAGCCTCGACTGAATGTCACATACTGCTACATGCGGCGTAAATGAACATGCTTCTTGGCGTAGCTGATTTTCTGAATGGATGGCCGTCCCTGATTTTAAGATTTTGGTTACCAACTACCTATAAACCAAACCCCGCATTGCCAGTTAAGTTAAATCTGCAGCTCTTGGTAGGTCTCTGGACACTGACAGACACGGTGACCAATTAACTTACATTTCTAAATGGGTGTTCCAATGCTTCAGATATGCTTCAGTTAGCGAGATATTGCATGCACATGAAGCAGCTCGCGACGCTAGCTTTTGCCGATAGCATTAGCTTTGCTATGCATGCTATTATGTAGCCAACGCCAGCAGACAATGTCTCAAAAACTGTGATAAAAATGTTTTTTTTTTTGTTTTTTTTTTATCTATACCGCATCTATACCCCATTGCTATGTGTCACGGGCAGATTCGTCGACGTTCAATAATGGAATAACCACTGTCTGCAAACACTGGACCTCTAGCCATGTGTGCCAAGCACAGGGCTCGCCTCAATCCATTCAATCTCCCCTGTGCAGTGGCTTTTCTGTTCAACAAGGCCTAATTCCAATAGGAGCACCACATACTGGGCTCCAAAATCCAAACCATTTCTTCAGACAAATAGAAGCAATGTAATTAAATTGACTCACCGAAATGTTGCTAAAAGTACCACCGGGAGACGATGCCCAGACGTATTTGGAGTCCGTGTACCCAACAATGGCGGAGTCCTGGCAGCTGCCATCGGCCATCAGGTTATCCACGTAGCTTTGCCAGGACATATTTGCGTATTAGTTCAAATGTTGAAATGTATTATTAAAATATGTCACAGGTACTCTCGATAAGCACTGAGGTTGTTCAAGCTATATTTTTGGCGATTCGGAAGTGTCCAACGATTCCACAGCTCCGGCACGTCCCCGCTTTCTTCTGGGTATGGGCAGCGAACGAAGAGAAGCCACTGCTATCGGGCAGCTCTTGGGTGTAGTCCTTATTAAATCACTCCGCGCAGTCGTTGTTAGGTTGAGCATCGTAGCAAAACATTACTGTGGCGGAAGAATAAACTGAAACGACAGATTTAAAGAATCATCTGGATCGTGTCTTTTAGCAAATTTGATCATGCTGATATTTTATAACGATATAAGCTGTTGACTACATTTGGTCTGGATATGCGATTCAAATCACTGCAAATCGTTAGTTTACTGATTCTTTGTTCGCCGTAGACTGAGGGTATCCTTTCTATTCCCGCCACGGTATAAATCGAGCGTTTACATTATCACTCATATATGTTGTTCTGGACACCTCATAGAAATGATCTATTTTTTTACAATTGCTTCTATTTTTGGCTCCAAAATGAGTTACTCTGCCTGGACTAATAGGAACTATTCATTTGTTGATATCACTAGATTGACTCGAATAGTAGTTTGACAGGCAAAACTGATTGCACAGACAAGCATCTGCACGTTTTTGTAACCCTGACAGCATATCCAACACAATAGTACAGCCGTCTTTATATTCACAATTATAGTACGCTTTTATCTAAAACGACGTACAAATATTGCGTAAGTGAATCAGATAATCAATGACCACTCTTACATCTTAGATGAAGGGAAGGGAAATAAAAACATTTTGACTCTCAATTGTAATTAACTGTCATTCCATCACGTAATTTGTTATGAATTGCAATTTCAAGTATTTATATACTATCAATATGATTCCTTCATTCAAGTAGCAGGCCAATTTCTTAGAAGAGTGGTCTACAGGTGGAGTAAAATGGTCAATCCCTTAGTTTGCCTCATTAAAATGTGAGGATTCTTCTGCCTCTAACACATAGGCTACTCTTCTGTCTGAGGAAATGTCATGTTGAGACATGAATGGCACATGTAGAATGCGTCCCACTTTTATCCTAGCCTAACTAATCTTAACAATATGTACCTAATTAATAATAATATAGCATGAGTAGCGCTGGGTGCTTTATTTTTGAGAGTTTATATCACCTGTTGTCATTGTAAAAAATAAGATTGACTTAATAGAAATTCACATAGAATCATCCTGTCTATATTGCATATTTTTCAGACTGAGCTGAAAATTCCTTTCTCTCTATGAATCTCACCTTTCTACCTTTAATTCCTATCTGAAAAGCCAGTCATCGGCATTGGTAAAGGAAATGAGCTGGACAGGAAGTTGATAATCTCATGACCACACCCAAATGCACCCATGTGTGCAAGTCTTCAAGTTTGACCAATTCACTAACTAAGTAGCAACATTGTCACAGACAGAAGAAAATAATACCCCTTTAATGCTGGAAAAAACTTGACAGCGTAAACTACAACTGGTCCGAATTGGTTATTTCTTATATAATTTCCCTTTGTACAGGTCACCCAGCTCATTTTAATGCTTCTTTTACGGCCTTTAGGCTTCAGAAATGATGATGATCAATCACTAACGGTGTACACCCTTGTACATCTCCCTCACACAAAGTTGGACAGGCTCTACACGGCAGTCAATATAGCACACATCTTGTACTGTGTCTTTGTATGTGAAATAGACTATGTGAAATGGGTACAATTATCTTATTGTCTATGCTGGTGTCTGTTCTGACAAATTATAAGAACTGAATTGAGTTTGGACTGACTCCCAAAAACCCATTCTTGTCACAAAAAGTGATCAAGAATGATGGTTGTCCAATGTGGGCCTAGTTGATCAACTGGAGTTGTTTCCTCCTAGACTGGCATGAAAAAAAAAGAAAGAGAGATTACTAGAAATTGTCCCTACTCCAAGACCACCTGCTGCTATTGCACAATACAGGGTCTGTCAAATCTGGGGCTAATTTTGTTAATCCCTATAATCTGGAAGGCCATTTGTAAGAATACAGGGGGAGAGGATCTCAATTACAAAACAAATGAGGTTCCCTATAATTTTTTGTTTGGCATTATTATTTGGGAGTGAGCGATTGGTATTTGTCAAGCCAGAAATAAAATAGTGGGCTAAAATTACAAACTTGATTTTCTTTGTTTGTAACTGTGTTTTAATTCAGATCATACTTTCATGCATGTTAAATGTACTGTACAACATTGGAAGGCCTGACAGAGAGTGAGCTAATATGGTAGCAGGCTATGGCATTTTATTCAACTTGTATTTTCAAGTTGAACATAAGCCTGTTTAAAATGTCTAATTTAGATATATACCATATCTAGAGAGACAACTTTTCTTATCACTGTCATAAGGAGATAACTGCCCAAGGAATTTTTGCCCAACCAAATCAGAGTTGTTTTTGACATTTTCTGTTCATAAACAACAGTATTGAGCTACCCTGATATATCAGCAGTTTACAGCAGTTTAAGACTTATCTAAACCTTTGAATGCTTATCTACTCTGAAATTGCCTGCGATAGTCTCACTCAACAGAAATTATTTACCTCCAATGTTTTAGTCTTAGGAAGCAAGTTATATTTTCGATGGTATTTTTTGACCTTCCTTAATTGAGGAAGTATTTTTCTTTAGGAGTCTGCCTGATTTTGAGAACATTCTGTAAAAAGATGCTTGGCATAGATCTGAAGAGTTATTATGGACATGATCTTTCTACTAAAGGGAGGTTTATGATTACTGTATGCTGCAGCTTTTGAATGTTGCGTCACTCCAAAGTTGCCAGATATGAAGAGGGAGGGAAGTGTGTGTTGGCCATTGTTATTTTTCACTTAAGGGTTCAGCATAGTGCATTAAAAATGTACCATCAGCACACATAGTGAAGGCTGTTTCGTTCCTAGGAACTGTCTATACACTTTAACTTTACTAGCCCTGTCATGTTAAGTTGTGCAGCCAAAGGCAAGGCAGTAAATCGCTGTAAATTCTATTATTGTTGCTTGCTGTCCTATAGGTCTGTCCTATAGGTACACTCTTGCACTTTTGAGGTTTCATGTTGTTTAATTTGTTTGACTACCTGCTCTTACCCGCAATGTTTTTGGGGCTATCTCGTTGTTTATGATCATTGACCTATGCACTTTTGTAAAGCTCTCTCTTGGAAGATGGATCGCTTTGGATAAAAGCATCTGCTAAATGAATACATGTTATGTAAATGTATTTCAATATACATTAGATCATTACTTTTAATTTCTGTGTTCCCTCAACCTGCAGACAATGTATACTTGTGGATATTTCATAAAAAGAAAAAGAGAGTGTGAAACTGAAAATAAAATGCCCATTAAGCACTCGGTATCATGATTTGGTTGTCCACACCCCTCACATTAATACTAAAACACATGATGCTACAGATCAAGCTATCATTACTTTCCAAATGAGTCCAATCCATTTGAGTTACAGATCTTAGCTCTCCTCACATCTCAGAGAATAAGAATGTCCAGTCATCTTTCACCTTTGCCCATGTATGCCTCATGGAATAGACCATTCTCTCTCTGTCTCTCTTACTCCCTATCAATAACATATATACACGCACACACACACACACACACACACACACACATGGCTCAAGGCAGTGGGGGGGGACGCTTGTGGCACAGCGGGGGATCTCTACCACAACATGTGTCCTTGCCGGGCAGGAGTAAGCCTAAGGCACACTGGGGGTGGGAAACAGAGAAAGAGCACCTATCCAGGCTCCATGACGTCCGCCCATCTGCAGCCATTAACCAACCCACGGGACAGCTGCAGAAGCCTTGCAAAGTCAGCCCCCCTACCAAACACTTATCCCCCCTACCCCACACTCAGCTCATAGAATCCATGTTTCACAAATTAAACTACTACAGAAACCCTACAAATAAAGTGACGAACACAACTGATGTTTGTACTTTGCCAGCATCAACACCAACCACTAACTCCCAACCACTGACTTATATTTCAGATTCAGTATCAGCCACAGCCTGCAATAACATTAAACAAATATGGATACATGCTTCTTGTAGTTCCAATGCTAGGATAGTGTTGTTCTGTACTAGTACAGCAAAGGGGACAGAGTCTAGTCTAGCTACATTGGAAGGACGGTACTAAAATGTACACTTTGAGACAATGTTCCACTGTTCTAAGGAATGAATGGGTATGATTCATCTGGAAGGAGAGTTGGACATTGATACATTTGCATGAGACAGGATAGTTCCATGACGGTCTACAAAAAATGTGAGATAAGGGCCTTAAAGCCTCCATTTAGATAACCCGATTAAAGATCTTGCCTTTGAATTGATCTAAGACAAGTAATTTTGGGAGGAAAATTCATATATTGGAATTCAGCTCATACAGCACTATTATTTACTCCTGTGAATATTGTTAACCAAATTGCCATACAAAGCAGTTTGACAATGATCATCATTTCACAAAGACTTCCAATTCAAAGAACATTTTCAACACAATGGTCGTAAAGCCTTCTGAGGTAGCCACCAATTTTGTGCAAGGTTCTGATGTTACTGCCAGCTAGTTCATGTTGTTGTGTAACATATATCAGAGGCCTTACCCGCCACCTCAATACCTGATTCTATAGGTGTACTGGCCAGTTTATTAAAACCAACACAAAGTCACCTGAGAAGCACTTCGCTGTTAGAAAAGCTATTCCAAGAAACCTTAGTTACAATTAATATAACATGCTGAAAAATATTCTTCAAATGTAACATTCAAATGAAAGATATGAAGCAAATGTAACACGTCTCTCCCCGGTGCATAAACATGAAGTGAAGAATGAATATGGCTAAATCTGGAAAACTGTTCAAAAGAGTGATATTTCTGGGTGGAAAATACTCATCCAGATCCTATACATTACCATTTTACTCAGGTGTGGAGGATTTCAGGGCGGAATTCGGAAACTATGGGAATGTTGGTATGTAAATTGGATGTATATTAGTGTTAACCTTGTGAAAAACATGTTTCAAAATCTCTCCAATGAAAGATACATGACTATGAATAAATGGCGTCAGATTAATAATTGCATTCTCAACAAACCATAGATCTAAAAGGTGGGTTGTTTTTTCATCTTACATATATTCAATAAAAAGCTGTTTTTAACCCCAACATTCCAAATAACATGTCAAAGATTTATGGTACTAATACCATAACCTGTCACACCCACCCACCAGTACAACTACAATAGATATGTGTGTTCATGTGAATCATATCTGGTACATTGACTGCCTCAGAACCACCCAAGGTTGTTTCCCCAAAAGCCTCCAGTCATTTGCAAGTCAAATGAATAATACATAGTATCCAGTGCACTTCAGAGCACCTCCAACCTGCTTTACATCACTGCAGCAAAGGCCATTCAGCCTTGTCTAGGACAGAGGTAGGCACTTTGAGGTGAGAAGGGCATGGTGTTATTATCATACAGATATTTCATTCCCTGGGACAAATGCTCCAGTGGGAACCTAACTACTTGAATGTGGTGATGACTATATGAACATGTGACATGTATTTATGTTGAACCTTGACAAAAGTATGGGCCTTTGGATATAAAAATGCAATAATCAACGTTCAAATGAATGAATAAAGTAAGCGCAAATAGTCGCCACTGAAAGGTAGTTATATATTTCTTTAGGCCACAGGGCAACGGTTGCGTGAATGGGCTGGACACATGCAGAACACAAACAAGACTATTCTGCAAACAGGTTAATGTTAGGATGGGTTTTCTTGATTGAGAGCTTACATTAGGACGAGAGAGAGAGGCAGACAGAAGGCAAACCAAAAACAGTGAGAAAGACAGATTAAGATTAAGACAGGGTCGATGTACAAAAATGTACTTGGGGTGGGAGCACTTCAAAGAGACTACAGTATAAATGGTAATGACAAGAGTTTATGTGGCCATATTTGGACAGTCGCCACAGCACATGACTCTACTTAAAACAGAGTGATCAGATCCACTGCAGTAGCGGGCTACAGGTGCTTTCCAAACGGCCAAGATGGAGTTGACGAATGGCGACTCTGTATTTTACAAAATGAAATACAGTTGGTTAAACAACCAAATATCTCGTTGTTAATGTATACAGCTGGACAAGAATGAACTGTGCAACTGAACTAAAATCGAAGTGTACAAAGAGAACAGTCTCATTGTCAATATGTTGCTGCTCACTGATGACACCTAGTGGCCACAGTGATGACTGAAAAAACGATTTCTGAAGAAAAAAGATTCTACAGTGTGGTGAGCACATTGCCACATAGATGGTGCACAAGGACTGTTAGCCTCTGAAGGAGTTGGCAGGTCCACAGAAGTACAGATTGGATCAACCAACCAGTAAGATGCCGGCAGCCCAAATAAATGACTCATCAAAGGATTCCTCACGCAAATTATGAAGCAATAAAGCTTGTAGAGAAATATGACAGTTTGCAACAAGTTCATTCTAAGTTTTTTCATTGCAAACAAAATCATTAATCAAGCTAATTATATGACTTATGTTTTGAGGTCCTTTTTTTCTAACTACTGTATCATGGGGTGTTTTGTCTCCAAGAAACTAACCTGTTGAAACAGAATCCCTGCAGTCTTTTTCCAGTCTCCCTTCAACAAACCAGATAGGTGGAGATTTAAATCAGGTTAACAATTTTACTGTTACACTTACATTTCACATGTGGTTAAAAAAGGTTAGAAAACAGTATACGTTTTGGGAGACACACACAAGGTGTGTATCTTCATTCCAACCAGAGAACACACATCTCAAAGAAGATGGAACGATGTGAGACTCGTTATGTCCCACCGACAGACCAGAGGGCAGGTTATATTGGATAGACATGTTCTACCATGTTCTACCATGTTCTACCATGTTCTACCATGGACTACCATGTTCTACCATATTCTACCATGGACTACCATGTTCTACCATGTTCTACCATGGACTACCATGTTCTACCATGGACTACCATGTTCTACCATGTACTACCATGTGTGAGCTACAGGAGACCCTTGCTCATATTGCACCCGTGAGACACACTAATCCCTCAGGCCTGTATTGATTTTCAATACAATGAGATGATAAGATGGATGCACACATCCTTGTTAAAACAAGGGGAAAAGGGGTAATTGATAAGTCAAAGATAAAATTTCGCAAGAGACCCTTGGATGTAAAACTATCTTTTAGATTATGCAATGGATTTGGCCAATTAAAACGAGAACACCACAATATGTGTCTATGAAGCGGTTTCCAACACATTTTCTGTTAAAACGAAACCTATTAATTGGATGTTATTGTAGTACGTGTCTATCATTCAACCTTGTTCACCCAGCCAATACTATTAGGCAAGTAAAGTTATGGCCATAGGCATTATTAGTAATGACTGCAATTACAGGGTTAGGTCGTTCAAAACGTTATGTTCTTATTTTCTAAGTAAGTAAGAATCAAAAGGTTCTGAAGTTGTTGTCCCCTTGGGGTGTAAATAGTGTGTTTGTGTGTGTTTGTGTGTGTGTGTGTGTGTGTGTATATAAGATGGTAAGCAGTCAGATGTTACATTTTACATTTAGTTATTTTATGTTGTTGATGTTGGACATGACACACAGTCACTAGAGTACATCCAGTTTATCACGTGGGAATTATTCTTTTTTGCCTTCTCTGCATTACCCTGCAGGTAAATACTTGTGGAGATTAATGAATAGGTCTTCACCAGAGAAAATTAATTTATTCCACTGTTACAACCGCATTGATTGGCACAATACAAAATGTTCATTTTCAAAAGCCAACAAAAAAACACAAATTAAGAACGTGATGTTCTTGGGAACATGCTGACATGCACATACACACACACAAATGCACATACACACACACAAATGCACATACACGCACAAGCACATGTAAACAACTTTCTGCTTACATTTTGAATAACTTGGTAAGCAAATGACCACATGTTGGGTATTTTGGTTAAAACAGCACATTCATCTACTCTACTAAATTAACTACTCTACTACTGTACTAATGTTTCTCAAATAGAGAAATCTTTGGAACATTTAACTATTTATAGCAAACATTACAAGTTTTAAATTTTTAGAGAAAAGACAGGAATGCTGTCAATAGAGATTAGCATTAATGTGAACACCATAATGTAATATAATCATTGTCATAAAGGAAACAGGGCCTATCATTTTGTTGACTGACAGAGGTCACAGTCAGACAGAGAAATTAAAGGAAAGGTGTAATTATTTGCACCATTATAAGTTCAACACAAACTAAAATTGTTGGTTAAACTAAATAAATATAACTTCAGTATATCAACTGCCTGTTTATCTTGATATACTGTAGCTGTTTAAGTATCAAATTGTTTAACTTTAACACTTTAAAGTTGTATCAATCTGTTATCTGCTTATCTGACATGCTAAACTGGAAATTGGAAGAAAAAAAACAGGCAAACATTAATTTAGTCTACTATCTACAAAGACTATTAGCATATTATTTATATTTTAGACCTGCTAGGTTGACCTGGAATTACCTCTCATCATTTTGAGGGAAAGTGTCATTTTAGAAAGTGCAAAGTTATCTATGGTTAAACTATTTGTTTACTGAGCACTTTCGGCCTGCTTCGCTTTACCTCAGGTCAGAAGTCACACTGGTTCGACCAAAGAAGATGACTGCTGGCTAGGATCACTCTGCCAACATGGCTGGCCACACAACGCCTGTTTTGTTACCCCAGGCATATCTTAAGAAGGGGCTTGGACCAAACTGAGGTACACTGCAGTGCTCCCTGGCAGACGTTGCCATCAGACCAGTGAAAATAAATATGACCAGCTACACAAACAGAGTAGCCAAGTCTGAGAGAGCCCAGGCAAAAGTTTTTTTTTAAATAAGGCTGTGCCTTCCTAAAGAAACACCATGGTAGTGAGTCGTTGTTGTAACATTTTTATTCTGGCTATCATGGAGTGCAAAGCCATATTAACAAAAATGTACTCTTAACTGTACCAAAAGCTATGCAGTTTGGTACAGATCTATTTTTGCCCCAGCATTTCTGTATCAAACATATCATATAAATTGCATATCTTTTCTCTTTGGCTGTACTGTTTAAAAGCATGCATTTCTTGGTAAGTAATGTCCTTTTCTGAATAAATCTGGTCTTGTAATAACATTTAGCAATGTAATTCAATAATCAGTCATGTTATGAGATTAAGCCAGCAATGTAAACACATTATTGTATACCAATGGCTCTTTAGCACAGCCTAGTGGAAACAACATAATTATTCTGGACTGGGCCAAGACGGGTGTTTGATCCTCAGTCCCTTTTGAATCTGCTTCCCTTAAAAAGGCTGTGAATAAGACTGCAGTGAAGTGTAACCCCATTCCTCACAGCTGACCACATCTATCCATACAATGATTGACTTTAACGTCATGTTGTGAAACCCCATTTAGATTTAGTCATTTAGCAGACGTTCTAATCCAGAGCGATTTACAGTAAGTACAGGGACATTCCCTGTAGGCTGAAGTGCCTTGCCCAAGGGTCAATGGGAATCAAACCAGCAACCTTCTGATTAATAGCCCGCTTCCTTAACCGCTCAGCCATCTGAACCCCCATTTTCCTCTGCAGAAGCACACATCCTGGGCTCCTCCTATTATGTTTATAAAATTCATTTTGGCAAAGGGTTTTTAAAGTATGGAAACCCTGAACTGGTCTCTCTCTCATCATTCGCTATGCATTTACACCTGGGGGAGGGGGGAAGCATTTAGTCTCTCTTTGTTTTCTTCCTTTCACCTCTTTCAGCAGAGATTGCCAAATGCATGAAGCTCCTTGATGTATTTATGACACCTCTGGTTCGAGGCCAGCCAGCATGCCTGTACACTTCCCATGCCACATTCCTGTAGAGACCCATGAGTCTCTTTCAAGATGAATGGATTCCTCTAGCTCACTGTCAAATACAAATACTATACAACTATTCCAATAGGTGCCTGGCAGCTTCGCTGCTTGGCCCATGAAAACCAACATGATCCAAATTTGTAGTTGTATAGAGAACGTAGCGCCTTAAATTAACTAATGAGTGATAATTTGCTGATTTAGAGGCTCTCTTACCACACGGCTCCTGCTGTTAGGTGCACTCTGCACTGGAAGAAGAAAATATTTGCAATGGAGCTGGTGATGTGATTGTCTTTCCTCAAATACCTTGCCATTTCTAAACTGAGATAAGACACAGGACATTTGGATGCTGTTAATTTTGATAATTCTGTTCTTGCTATCTTTAGATAATCGCAGCTGTTTAAACTTTCCCATGACAGATACTGTATGAGTTTGAAAATAAAGTGTCATACATTTAAAAATACACCAAACAAGATAAGACACATACAGCACTGTCTGCTGTTTAGACAGAATAATTGTGAGTTGTTACACAGTATACTTGCTGGTTAGTTTGTTGAGTTATACCTTGTTGGTTTAGTTGCAAATGGCTGCTTTGTAATTTGTATATAAAAACTTGTCTGAACCCTGAGTCATACTGTATATTGTTGTGTACATAATTTATGGCCAACTACATTTTGGCCAGATAGGGGAGTTTAAAAATAATAATATATTATTGTAGGCCCCCTATAGCCTATAATAATATATGGTATAATATATTTACTTCGAAAGACACATAAATATACCGATATAGTCTACTGGTTGTAACGTGCTTGGTGTCATTGTGTAAAACAAGTCCAAGCACGTTACAACCAGCAGGCTATACCGGTATATTTAGTCTATACAATCTAATTAACATCCTTAGACATCCTAATTAAGATGAGCCAGACTGTTTTAGTAAATTGTTTTACAGTATTTACAAAATCCCTGCTGCCATTGACGCATCCGTATCTGCAGTTCCAAATCTAGTGGAAATCTGCAGAATGGCTAAATTGCCTCCTCATGTCAACCCATAGTCTATCTATGATGTCAACCCGTGTTTAAAAACGTAAGCGTAGGTTTTCCAAATTCACTACGGATTTTACGTACGCCATTGCGCAAACCTCCCAGAGTGCTGTGCGCTTTTGCCATCTTGTCTGGTCTAGGCGAGTTGACTAAGGCAAAAGCGGCAGTTAGCTTGCTAGCTTGCTTCAGTAGAGAAGAAGGAATCCTGACAGCTATTACTGCTCAATATAGTGAGCTCTCCTGACGACGGCACAGCTAAACTTTCTTAGTTAGAAGTCGTTGTTGGGATATTTGTTCTTTTTTGAGAGTTTGTAGGTGGACATAATGGATTTGTTTATATGATGTCGTACATGCTGGTTCCAAGGAAGGGAAAGAACTTGCTAACGTAAGCTAGCTGGCTACCTTTTGGGCTAACTAGTTAGCCAGCTACAGCTTGCTAAAAGGGAGAGTGGTGAAGAACGGGCCCGCCTCAGACTAAAGTATCAGTAGCAGCTGGTGAGCTGTAACTGCGACAGGGGCCTGCTTGCAACTCCGGAGCCGGGACAACACTTCACGGAAGAGGCCAGGTCTGGAAGAACCAAAGGAGGAGAGGTTGTGTGTCAGGGAGACTGGTCCCTGCTCCCGCTGACTGATACGGTCAACTCCGAGTTCCGAGGAAGAGGGCTAGCTCATTGCTGGCTTTTACGGAGATATTGGGGAACACATGATGTCGCATACTAGTTTTTGTCGTAGTTACAAACTGTGAACTGCTAACTTAAGATAGTGATATTTAGCTAACTTGTCAAGTTGATACACCAACCACTTTTATCTGGAAATAGAGGCGGGAGAGGCATTGATATTCAACATGTCAAAAATGCCGGCAAAGAAGAAGAGCTGTTTTCAGATCACAAGTGTGACTCAGGCTCAGGTGGCGGCCAGTACCAACACGGATGACACTGAAAGCCTGGACGACCCAGATGAATCTAGGACTGAGGATGTTTCGTCGGAAATTTTCGACGTGTCTCGGGCCGATTTGGGGGTATGTGAAAGGAGTTCATCCGAGGAAACCTTAAACAACGTAGGTGATGCAGAGGCTGCTGCAGTAATGGCGTTACAGTTATCGTTATCTCAAGAGGGGCCGCCACCGCTAGCAACAGGTCCTGTCAACGGGGGTTTTTCTGTTAAAAGTTCAGGCGCTGGTCATGGTATTACGCACGTTTTAGGAGGAAATGTGCCTCCGCCAGCCGCAAGTCTGCCCTCCATTCCAACTACGGCAATCCAGCAGCCACCATCCGTTAATGCTGGCCCTGCCAGCGTGTCCCAAGCACCCCTGGCGGCCACAACCTCGACAACAACAAGTTATAGTTCACGTTTCAGGGTCATTAAACTTGACCATGGTACAGGAGAGCCCTTCCGAAGGGGAAGATGGACTTGCACAGAATTCTATGAGAGAGATTCCGATGGGTCTAGTATGAGTAGGACTGTGGATAGTATAAAACACGCTGTCACCCTTGATCACAATGTAGACAGTGGGTTAGGGACTACTGGTGGCTCTGTAGTTGTTCCCACCATCCTCCCAGCACAGACCCAGGAGTCCACCTCTGACAGCGGCTACTCAATTGTCCACCATGGCCATCTCCCGGAGCCTCAGCAGCAAGGCTATGGCTTAGCCCCTCAGATAGGGAGCACAGCAAGTGCCTTCCAGCCCACTGGGTACTCAGCTGTGGGGTCTCAGCCTTCCCAACAGGCCCAGGTCAACGCACAGCCTGCTGCCCCCCAAACTCTCCTCACTGGGGGGCTCAATGGTATGCCCCCAGGTACCATGCTGCAGAAATCCCCCATCATGCCTCCTGCCACGCAGGCCCAGCAGCTGACCTATTCCGCTCATCCTGCAGGCATCTCGACGACCCAGCCAGACTACAGACAGCAGCACTTTGCTCAGATCCAGCCGCAGGGATCCGGCATTCAGACCCTTCTCATGGCCTCTCTATCCATGGGACCTCCAGTGAGCCAGGGACCCTCACCTGTCATGACCCCTGTTGGGGCTGGGGCCCAGGGACTGGGGCTAGGCGCTCATGCTGGGGAGGTTCAGGCAGCCTCAGGCCAGGGGCTGTTGTTACAGGTGGGGGGCGGTGTAGCATCAGGCCTTCCAGGTAGTGCCCTCCAGCTGCCTGTGAGCCAGCCCCAGCCTTCCACCACCCACACCGGCGTTCAGAACGTGCCTGCCACAGTGCCCAGTGCCACCAACACCCCGCCGGGCATGCCAGGTGTCGTCCCCCAGGGCCAGGTAGCCCGTGGAGGGGCTTCGACGGTGGACCCCGCCGCCGGCTTCCCCCAGGGGGAGGACGGCCGCAGGAAGTCGGAAGCCCTACCTCATCCCAGCTTCACAAAGCCTTCCATCCCCGAAAGCCTACATCTCGCCACTCCCACCGTCAACAGTCTGTTTGGGATAGCTATCCCCATCGATGGGGATGAGGACAGGTAAGGGGAGGGGGGGATACATGTAGTCACCTTTTCTATTGTGGAAAAGTCCACTCTTAGTGTAATAAGACAATCATTTTTGTGGTCTGTGTTTGTTGCATGTGTACATGTTCAGCTCTATACAAGTAGGCCTACGTTCTAGGGAGGGTCGGCAAGCATTCCTCGAAAATGAAAACAAAGCTGTGCTGACAGTAGGCAGTCCAGCACTGATGGATGGATGGAGCGAGGGAGGGAGTATCTGGAAGCAGGCCCCCGTGTCATAAGCCAGGCCTACATTCCCATGGCATTCTGCGGCAATGTGGTCATACTCTACATTGTAGAGAATGTCTCCCCTGTGCCAAAGCTGGCGTGAGGTATGCTATTAAAGGAAACGTTTGGTCGTACTCGAAAAACACCTTGACTGTTGTGTTCAGAAGGCACATTTGAATTGCCAAGGGGCGGGCTACCATGGGCAGAGCACTGTGCCAGTGAGAAGTGTTTTTCCGATTTGTGTTTCTGTTGTTTCATGACTGCCCAGCAAAACATGAGATAGTAAGCCACTTCATTATTAGAGGTCCCTTCTCTACTCCCCCACCCCCCCACCCACAGCAAAACAGATTAGGCTAGTTGAATGGGGGTGGTTCAGTGAGCATTTAGATCCCCGACAATAAATTGTGTTTGGTACATCACGCTTTCACCAACCTGAATGGAATACTCGCCAAACATGGCGGCTTGTGTCTACGATTCTCCAGGGCCACGATCTTACCCAGTCCCCCGAGTAACTCCACTCAGTAATTGTCTGCGTTATTTCACTTACGGACACACTGCAGTCGTTTTTTTGGCTTCGGTTCAAAACCTGCCGTACGACATTGCTCGAATTGAAGTTTGACCTTCTCACCCTTGGTTGTAAACACATGCGCAGGCCAGGAGTGGTGCTGTCTGTTTGGAGCATGGTCTCGTTGGAGTGTTCCACTACCACACATGCATGTTCTATGTTTACTCAAGCCTCCTTGTTTATCAGTTCTGTTCTTTCCTCAGCACAGGGAAGTGTAGCAGGCCAGGAGTGTGTGTGTGTGTGTGTGTAATATGTGAGTGTGTAGTTGGGGTGTCTTGAGGGAAATGAGGCCTGATTAAATCGACCCAACAATATCCACGATACTAATCATTGTTTACAGGGAGATCTAGCATAGCAGTTGTCAATGTGCCCAAACAAAGTCGAAACGGAGTGTGTTTTTGCCAGTGTGTGATGTCACCGAGGAACAGCCAGTGCCCGTTTCCTAATCAGTGTTGTATGTGTGCTGTGACATCAGCGGCTGTGTAACCATGGAGCCCCAGTGGTGGCAGCAGGACAGGACGTGTGGAGAAGGGACGGTGACAGACACTCTTGGCGATGAGAGGCCAGTCTGGGGGTCTGGCCAGCGATGAAACGGCTGGATGGACGGGGCTCTGAAGGCCTCCCCCCTGTCGCTGTGTCTCTCGCGGTGGTTGGGTCCGGAGCAGGGCCCATGTTGACCTATAGGCTTATCTCCATCCTTGAGGTGGCTCCGTTTTCATGCTGACTTGGGCTTTTTCTGTTTGCTTCTCTCTTTTTCTTTGGGGAGAGGTTCTCCCGAGGCTTCCTATAGATTCTCTCTCACTTTTCCAACCCCCCCCCCCCTCACACACACACACACACACATAGACACGTAAGATATTTCTGTTCTACATTTTCATGTTTGGTTAACCTTGGAGTATGTGTGCAGGCATGCGTGTCTTTATTGGAGTCTTGATATTGATAAAAACAAAGTGAAACTTATCAGGTTTATTTGAGATTTTATCAGCCATGGGCTAGTTAATCATGGCACGAAGCTTGCTTGGAAAACGGGGGGGGGAAAGACTAGCCTTTTTTAAAGGATCGCCTCAAATTACCCTGCTTATGAAACTCCATGTGTTTACACACACTCTTACTGTCATCCAGAAACACACAGTACTCGATTAGAAAGCTCGAAACGAGAATGAGTTTGAAATGGCTTTGTTTACCTCTGTTCTGAATTAGACACTGTCGCAGTTCTGGGGGTTGAAGTGGTGCAGTGGGAAGATTAAGTCTTTTGCTTGGAAAGGTTGGTGTCATATGCTTGTCCCTGTCTCGCGGACTAACTTTTGGTGAGGCTGCGACTGAGAGAAAATTGACTCCATTCAACACAAAGACTTTGCCTGTAACTGGACAAACTCCTTGGACCAATCACCTCACCGCACCTCTCAATGGAGAAGCTGGTGGGTTTTAGTGCAGAAACGCCTGCCTCAGTTGGGATTGCATTGACTCCCTGTGTGTGTTTTTCTTTTTTTTTTACTGTCCTTAACGGAGTCGCTCAGTGCCACATTTCCTGTTAGCGTCCCCAGTGACATTTAACTTGTCGATAGTCATCCTTTTTCGCTTCAGGGTTTCAGTTTGAATGTTACCAAAGGGAAGTTTTGCAACGACTCGTAATGGACTCAATGGAAGTTCATTTACTTTTGCTTGTTGTCGTCACCCCCCCCCCCCCCCCCCCCTCCTCCTCCTGCTGATTAGCTGGCCTGTCAGCCTATCTGACAACGCGCAGGAGCTCTTCCCCTCTGATAAGACTCCCACTTTTAAAAGCTCCTCTTTTCTCCTGCGTTCGCCTATTCGGTTGGCACCAGGCTATTCTGGGTGACCGGCCCAGCTGTTGCGGAGGTGAACGTACGGGAGCGTTGTGTCTCGCCTGTCTCTGCTCCGGTGCCAACAGTCATACATGAGCGAAGTCTCATTGTGAGGGAAGGCGGGCTGGGCGCCAGGTGAAGAGGGACATGGGGGAAATCTGTACATTCTGTTCCTGGACGTATGTGCTGGAAGTAGCTCACCTGTGCGATTGTTCCGCCCCTTTTGACAGACGGGCCTCTCTACCACGAAGGTGAAGTGTTGAGTGAGCGGCGCATGAACACATCCTTTGTATGCTGGCCAGATATGAAGAGCGTGGCTCATTGGAGGCTGTGCGCTATAGGCTGGCCCCTCGACTACAGTGGGCCTCAGTCATATCTCTGCTCCCTGGAGTTTATGTGGGGCCGTCCTCCCCCCCGTCACTGTCTCAGACCTGTAATTAGAGCTGGACACTTTTAAGGCGATCAGTCACGTTTCAAAGCAGTTTGCTGTCTTTAAGATTACCCCAAAAAACCGTCTCCCTTTCCCTTCAGCGTTGGAATGGCGTTCTGAAACCCCCCCGGGTTTTTACACTTAACCGAGAAGATTGTATTCGTGTTGAGATGGGTTTGTGTGTTTCGCAAGGAAGGGATTTGACCGACTGGCTTATGCAAAATTTTAAAGACCCTGTGAATATGCTGTCTGATACTTCCAGTAGTTCTTAGTCCTCTTTTGACTCTATGATTAGAGTGTGTGTGTGTGTGTGTGTGTGTGTACTGTGCTGTCTCCCACTGCAGTGCTGGATAGGGAGGCTCTGCAGCTTATTCAGTAATGACAGCAGTTGGAATGACTGGATGTTTTAGCTCAGTCATTCAACTTGCAGAACAAAACAGTGAGAAAACAAGCTTGTGTGTACTGGATATGCATGAGGTTGATCTAACCCTCCACCCCCCCCCCCCCCCACACACACACACACCCACGCCCATTTACCTCATGGCAACATGTGTTCCTGCCGACTGGGGGACATGCAGGGGAGAGGGGAGGGGGAGTTGGGGACTTTGGTTGCCGTGGCGCCCGGGAAACAAGACAAGGGAGCAGCTCATTCTCCACATATGTGACCCGGGTGAACTTCCAGGGACCCATTCCAGGAGCGCCCTGAATGGCTCCAATTGTGAAATGCCCGGGGCTTCAAATGGACAGACGGCTAGGACAAGCACCCCATCCGGCAGTTTCCCCCTGTCTGTCTGCCCCCCCCCCCCCCCCCCCCCCCCTGCAGTCTCCCCCAGTCTCGCCCAGTCTCCCCATCCTCCAGTTTGATTAACTTCACTGACTCGCTATTTAGTCCGCTGTTGTTCCATCCATTGCCGGTCTGTCTTTTACCCACACTGTCATTGGGACATTGACGATTCACCGACCAATCCGGTGTCTACTTGCCAGGATGAACGGGTTGTTTTTAATACTGCACTGTTGCATCCTCACAGCCCATAAGATTTGTTCACACAGACTTGTTGATTATTTTATTTTATTCCAAGACTGATTTTGGACATAGATTTTCCGGCACAGACAAGTAATTTGTTTGTAGTTGCGTTTCTCAGGAAATTAAATGGATTTTCACTACAAGCGACTTTGTAGCTATTTTGAGGGTTGCGTGGTTTTGCTGAATTAATTTCCTTTTCTGAGGATATCAAAGACCACAAATGTGTCTCATTTTGACCTATGGTTGGACCACAAATTCAGAGCTTCTGCCCTGCGGCCCTTTAGTCAAGATGAAATGTTCAGTTCGAAGCTGCCTTGCACTACCATCTTAGGCCCTGTTCCTCACTAACCCAATTGTGTCAGTGATGGGAAATAAATCAGCGTCCTAGTTGTAATAAGCAATTCCTAGAATGCGAAATGTCAGCCTCTATTGGGAACTCCGAGTCTTTCTCTGTCTCGCTCTCTCTCTCCCTCCCCGCCCCTTCTCTTTCTCTGTCTCTCGCTCTCTCTCTCTCCCCCCCCTTCTCTCTCTCTGTCTCTCTCTCTCCCCCCCCTTCTCTCTCTCTCTCTCCACCCCTTCTCTCTCTCTCTCTCTCTCTCTCCCACCCTTCTCTCTCTCTCTCTCCCCCCCCTTCTCTTTCTCTGTCTCTCTCTCTCTCTGCCCCCCCTTCTCTCTCACCCCCCCCCCTTCTCTTTCTCCCTTTCCCCCCCTTCTCTCTCTCTCTCTCTCTCTCTCTTTTCTCTCTCTCTCTCTCTCTCTCTCTCTCGTCTCTCTCCCTCTCCCCCCCCTTCTCTCTCTCCCTCTCTCCCCCTTCTCTCTCTCTCTCTCCCCCCCTTCTCTCTCTCCCCTCTCTCCCCCCCTTCTCTCTCTCCCTTTCCCCCCCCCTCTCTCTCTCTCTCCTCTCTCTCTCCTCTCTCTCTCTCTCTCTCTCTCTCTCTCCTCTCTCTCTCTCTCTCTCTCTCTCTCTCCCCTTCTCTCTCTCTCTCTCTCTCTCTCTCCCCCCCTTCTCTCTCTCCCTCTCCCCCCCCTTCTCTCTCTCTCTCTGATATACTCATCCTCCTCCCCCTTTTCACACTCTCTTTCGGTCTGGTTACAGTATGTGAAGTATGTTGTGCTTCATTTTCAAAAGGAAGTCTCAAGACCAAAGATAACTTGTCAGGTTCTTGTTATCGTTCTGTGCTTGCTACATAGCACACTGTAATAGACTGCTGACTTCTTGTGTTCTTGTGAACAATGACTAATAGATTAGGAACTGCGTGATTGTCTTTTCGATGGGCTTTGTGAATCTGCATGCTTGTGTGTACATATTTGACAAGAGATCCTTACCCAGGAACATAGAGGCCTAGTTTGCATACAGGCATTTTTTAGTCAAACCTACCACCAACAATGGTAACTATTTGTTCATCAAGTATTAGTCAAAACATAAGGTTGGCCTCCACACTCAGGTCACTTTGTATGTTGACTAAGATGTCAAGTCTCTCCAAATACAGATTTACTTTCCATGATTGGAAAGTACACATTTGGATCAACAGGTTTGCTCCAACAACTAGGACTAGTCATCAAGTACTAAACCCTCACTCACAGTTGGGCCTCTGAGTGAAAGGGAACTAAAGTCCATTTGAGTACAAATAATTTTGGATTATTTACTGTTTCAGAGAACTCCCAATGTAAAAGTACCCAACAGCCAACATGACTCAGAGATAAGTCCTGAACGATAACAAATGTTAGCTTTGAAGCTAGCTGCACGTATGTCAATAAACCTCACTGACGTAGCCAACAGTTCAAAGAGGAACCTTTAGAAAAAGAATACCAGAGTTGACACCTATCTTTTAATGAGTATGGGGATCCATTTTATTCTGCCGCATCATACTTGGTGGCATAAATAATGAAGCTGACTGTGGCCTCAGATTGCCTCTGTGTGCATCCCAGTTGACTGTGATATTAAACGGCAGCCTCCTTCAGAGACCTTAGAGCTGAGTCTGTGCCGCTGCTGGTGAGCCCCGTGGAGGGAGGGGGGAAGGCCCAGTTAGGCGGCTCCGGCACAGAGGGCCCCCTCAGAGCCCAAATGTCTGAACAGTGAGTAATGAGGATGTGCGGAAAGCAAGGCAGGCAGCTGCGTTGGAGTCATTCGCTGTCGCTCGCTTGCTCTCTCGATCTCTCTCAATCGTTCTCTCTCTCTCACTCACTGGGGTTTCTAGGACTGATTCTTTTTGTGCGTTTCTGTACATTTCTCTATTGTGCTTCAGTCAAGTTTTGAGTGACTTGGTTAGTAAATACGCTGTGATAGTAACAGTGATGAGCAAACCTTATGTAGCCAGTGTTATACACTGCAGCAGTGGAACATTTTGGCTGCATTGACTCAGCAGTACAGGGGAATAACCCTTTAGGGTATTTTATGGGGTTTACTTTGGGTAAATATAGAGAGCAGAACATCAAAAGTCAATTGAGGTATCCTTTTTGTTTTGTTTTTTTACTCGTAAATCTGGCTGTCCTTGAATGGCCTGATATAAAGTGTATGGGTTGTTCTTCTAATCTTTTCCTCAGAGCTCCTTTTTCGAATGAGCTTCGTTGTCCTTCGAAAGCTTTGATGAGTTTGTTCTTCTTCTCACCACTAAACACATCCTCCACACCTTATCGTTTTCTCCAACTCTCTGGAGGGTTTCCTATTGTCAGCATTAAGTAGTTTCAGTTCCCCCCTCTGTCTCCCAGTTGAGCGACTGATGCTGAGAAGTGGGCGAGTGTGTTACTGGAAGTCTAAAGAGGCAGTTGGATATTTACTCTGACCGTTTTTGCGACTGTTACGGAATCCGTTTTCAGTTTTGTTCATTCAGGAAGTAGTGCCTCAACTTTTAGATTTCCCTGTAGTCATCATCCCTGACTCTTGGGAACAGAAACTGAAGAGAAAGTGTTGGATCAGGGCGTGGTCACATGGGAGCAATATACAGAACAGCCTTCCTTTTTGAGTCATCAATGAACTAATGCAGTAGTGTGTCGGTAGAATGTCTGGAACTGGCACGGTGGCCTTCCATGCCATGGTGCATGTCCTCATATGCCTTGAAATTGGCTATGACTCATGTGTGCTAAGCTCTCACACCATCCTTCCTCTGTCCCCTCAAGCCAACTACTTGTCTTTGCCCAATCTGTGACAAAGAAAATCTCACAATCCCTGAAGAAACATGAATGGGCGCCGGAAGAAAACACGTCAAAGGAAATACTTCACGTAATGAAGGATTGCCTTACGACAAAAAAAAAACGTTTGTGCTTACAAGGCTCTTCCCAATGCCAGCCCTGACAACTTAATCATAGCTCTTTCACCTTCAAATCCCTCTCCCTGCATCAGCCCTTTCACACCGACCTTAAAAGCACCCACATTTGGACCTCCAGGTCAGATAAAGGTTGGCCCAGGGCAACTAAGTGTGCAGTCCTAATGTCACACCCATCCAGGGGGGGGAGTACGGTATGTAAAGGGAGTTTCTTGTGATTTTTCACAGATGTTTGTAAGCTGTCAGCCACTCTCCAGATGAAAGGATTGGGATGCTCGGACCCGTTCTTATTAGGACTGGCATCCCGTAGCCTGCTTCTGCCTCTTTTATTTTATTTATTGGCTGTCTAATACGCAGTTAGGAAAACCTGGAGGGATATATTGGAAATCAAAAGTCACATGGCTGCACATAGTGTTCCTATAAAACAAAACCATTTCCGAAGTGTTGATTTGCGACCCCTTCTGAACGAGACTGCGGCGCGTCTTCCCGGGCTCCCCGGCCTGTCGCATTGCATCGCCTTTTCCTGTCCGCCGCGCCGCATCCCCAGCGTATATCCCCCCAGACGTAGCTCGTGTCTCATTAGTTCTCTCCCCCCCCCCCCCCCCTCCCCCACATCAAACCCCAGGCAAAGTCCCTGGAGAGTGACAGTGTTGTTAAAAAGCAGTGTCTGGCACAGCCAGAACTGACCTGAAGGCCTGGGGAGTTCAGAGGGTCGGAGTCACGCTTCTGGACTCGAGTTACTGCTTTTATCTAAACAGTCTGTGTCGGCGAATTTGACCCTGGTTCGTGAAATGAAGCATGTCGTCCCGTCTCTAAACGTGTAGACTTCTTGTCGTGGTTTGTTCGTGTTCTAAGTCGTTAGGACAAGGCCAAGTTCTACAGTCCCCTCTCAGTTTGGTGGCGCTATCATGTAAGTGCCAGGAAAAGAAAGGGTCATTAGTGGGGAATTTAACACCCTTTTGTATGCATGGCTGTTGCGTAACGATGCCATCTTTGTGTTGTCTACTTTGCTTGCTTTACATGTTGCCGGGTCCTGTCGATGAATGATTTTACCAGTGTGATGTCCAACGTCCTATTCTCTCCCCGTGCTGTTGTACAAAGGATTTCAGCGTGCACTTAATTTCTCTCACATACAGGACTGTCCCCCCTCTATGTCCCAAACGCACCTTCTAAAGAGTGAGACAGGGTCATGCCGATTCGACGTTTAGCTGGCTACACAGCTGAGGCTTGCTCGGAGGAGCGGGTCATGGCTGCGCAATCGAAGGCATCCTCTTCCCTCTGTCTCCTCCCAAAGGGCGATCCTTCAACTTAATCGGACTAGCCCTCATACCGCAGCACTGCACCATCCAGCTGACTCACCCACAGGGCTGAGCCGCTTCCTGCCTCAGTCATAAACCTGTCTCCACAGTGAGCTCATTCTGGATTGACCCGCACAGGCACTCATATCCGTGTGTGGATCAGATCCGTCGTCCTGTGTGACTCAGGAAGAGCTGTAGTGGTGGAACAGGAAGTACTGTGGTGGTGGAACAGGAAGTGACATCAGAAAGTGTGTGGCCCCCCCCTGAAATCTGAACTCCCTCACCGTAGGACTGTGTGCGCAAGAACCTGCCGCGTTCGCACGGCTCGTGGAAAAAGGTTAGGCTGGGAATGTGGCCCGTCATGACGCGGAGGGTTATTAGTGGAGGTATTTTAGTGTCATTTCCGATATTCCTTAGTGTCATTTCTAGTGGTCTTAGAGGCTCGAGATTAAATCAATACATGTTGTTATTGCGTTAATCCAAGCCAAAATCTTGTAATACAACTTGTGCACATTGGACCGCGGTTTTGACTTGTCACTGTGCAGTGTTTTCTTAAGCTTGTGTTTTCAGTCTTGTGCAACATGAAACTGACAGCCCTCACTAATCTCTTATATTCTCTGAAATACAGACTTTCAATGAGATGCGTTCAATATGTTGCATACAGACATGCTAACTGTAGGTAAAGGATGTAAGAGCATGTTTGACCAGTTGACTAGTTTTGCACATGACCCTCTCTCACAGCTTTTTTTCTTTTTCTAAATAAACGATCTGCCAGCTATCATGGGACCTGTCACAATGACATGACATTTCTTTAAGGCAAACATTAGTGGGTCAGAGACTGAAACTGCCAAATTTGGTTATTTTCATTTGCTCTCCTCTAGGCTCAATACGCAATTCTCTTTGTACTCAGTAAAAAGAATATGCAAAGTTTTTGACAGACAGCGCTTCATTTGTCAAGTGCACGTGAAATAATAATACCACTTAACTTAAGCCCAGAAGGATACACGAGGCTCTTCAGGCTATAGGTTACCCAGACAGGACATCTATCTTTGGACACCTGCCTAGCAGCATTCCCCCTTCCACCTTCATACGCACACAAGTTAACCTCAGCGACCATGTATATCAAAACCTTTTGAAAACCTTTTTGAAATCCGAGAGGAATCGCCAAATCCACGCATTTCTAAGAAATCTGAGCTAAAGACGAAGAGAGAGATTTGGATCTTTTAATGAAACACGGTCAAATAACTGTCAAATAACTGACGTCCTCAAGTAATCCATCATAATGGAGGCCGGCAGGCCCTCCTTTTAGCTGTATCGAGCTCGAACATGTTCAGATCGTTCTGGTGTTGGTTGGCAGATGTTACGTCCAAATTTAGGAAGCACCCCCCCCACCCTCCTTTATTCCCAACCCATTAATATCAATCTCTGTCTTCCACACACTTGGACATGAGGGTTCAGCGGTCCATCTCTCTATAAACCTAGAGCGCAGCCCACAGCTGGCTTTATTTGAGGCGTGCTGCTTACGCCCCAGGTAAACATGAGGTGAAATGGGCTCTTTCAGTCCTCACCCCTCACGACTTGACTCCCAAACCCGGGCTCTCGGGGACAGAGAGGAGAGACGTCCAGCGGCGAGTGAAAATGCACGGAAACTTGTCGTAAATTCCCCAGTCAGTCGTAAAACGAAGCCGTGCCTCCTGAATGAGACTTTCCGATTGGATGGGAGACCTTGCCTTTCCTGTTTTCGCTGGCATTTCACGTTTAATCTTGTCCTCAGGGACCTCTGCGAGGGTAGGTCTCGGAGCTTTAGAGCTGTCAAGTTTACGGTTTCAGAGACCACCCTCGCTCCTACAGGCCCTTAAGTCCTGTGTTTACCGTTCTTACTGTATGGTCTCATAGCCTCTATTATAGCAAAGCCAGTCTGACTGTTAAAACATTTAGATCGGTTTATTCAACTTCAGTTGTATTTAAGGCTGAGTATATCTTTGTAAGAACATTTATTGTGGATTTTTAACACCAACTTTAGAACGTAAAGCCAAATTGGAAAATAATAATATCAGACTTGTGAGTCCTTTTAAAGGTGATGAATGCGTAGGTACTCTGTGCTTATTTTCCCCCAATCGTGCAGAGCACAGAAACATCTGGAAGGACATTTTTAAAGTTGTCTGTGTTACCCTTGACTAGCATCTGACCCCATTAAGACCAAATGTTTATTTCTCCTGGAAGTGTGTTTTTGCTATTGCCCATGGACCCTGGATACGTCATATCTGAATTGAGAGCCCCCAACAACCTGGGACTTCCGGGGGACAGTCACCTGGGACAGTCACCCCGTCCTCCTCCATGATGTCTCCCTCTCACGGATCTCTCTCTCTCTCCATTTGTGCATGTCTCTCTCCCACCTCATTCATGTTTTCCTTCCATCTTTCCTGTTTCTCTGTTAAAATGCAGGAGCCCGTCCGCAGCTTTTTTCCAAGCCTTCCCAACTAGCAGATTACGTGGCTCAAAGCCTTTCAGTAATAGGTATGAGCTTTGGTGTGTGTGTGTGTGTGTTTGCCAGTGATGGTCAGCGACCCCCCCCCCCCCCCCCCCCCCTTCCGAGTGTGCACGGAGGAAGCATGGCATTGTGGGATGGGGTTTCTGGCGCTCACTCTGCAGGCAACTCTTCAGGACTCGTCAACACTTTTACTGTGGTAATCTGACAGTCACGAGGAGCCGGCGCTCATGTTTCTCCGGCCCGTGTGCGAGCGCACAGCATCGCGCCGTGGGTCTGGAGAACAACAGCACATTGAGATGATCTCATGATTTACTGTAGATAAGTAAGATGCATGTGCACCAACAAAAACATGCTCACTTTAATTAGCCTTGTAGCAAACGTAAGTAGCCGACATGTACAGGATGAAAACAACGCTGAGGAAGACCAAGAAATATTGTTCGAAAACAAGCGATGGATAAAAATACAAAAACTCATCGCTTTTATAAGAGGACAAAAACGTCATTTGTTGTTTTACTGACATCACTAAAAGGTTCATTCATTAATAACCAACTGTGTGAGGATGATTTGGCTTGTTGATCGGAAGTGCTATTTACACCTAATTCCTTACTGAAACACTAAGGTGCAACTGATAATCAGTAACTCAATGAAGTTAATAGGTTGAATCTCATTTGTTGAGTCCTCAAAACTACTGTCAAGAATCACTTGGCTGCCTTGTTTCTGCCTTGTTTCTGTCTTGTATGTACCTTGAACTAAGAAGTTGTTAGTGTTACTCAGTCAGATCTGTATAATAGATTTTTACGGTAGGCTGATTGGCAGTGTGCGTTACTCTTAATATTGCTTTTATAAGCTACAGGTTTTATTGGTTGATGCGAAGGCAAAGGTTTTTTGATGTGGCAGCAGATTGCCAAAGGCGATGTTAGTCATATACCTGTTCCTTTTTGGTTATGAACATAGATGAAAAGCTGACAGCTCTTGGCAAGCCCATTATAGCTCCTTGCCACGGACACAATTTGTTTCTTAGAAAGTTAATTTAGTATGTTTCTCCGTTCCCCTGTCAGGAAACATCTAATTTAAGTGTGTTTGTTGAGATATGGAAGGCCTTGCGGCCGGGTCTGGCTTATGTAATGAAAGGTCATCTTTAAAGAATGTTGTCCACTGCTCACATATATGTAGGTACAGTACAGAGTGTTACACCCCTGGCTATCTATTTAAACATTCCCCCTGAGTAACTGCTAAGTTCAAACAAGGTCAGTGGTGTGGATTTACAGAGGTCGGATATGTTTGCCATGTTAGACAATACATGGATGCCACACAATCTTTTGCATCTTGTAGTCATCCCTTTGTGTCGGGCCATTTACAACTTCCACACCCTTCATGTGACTTTAATATTGGTCAATTGTCACATCAAGCACCATAGGTCGACTTCAGAACACCTCCTGTGTGTTCACACACAAGTCCTTCGTCATAAAGCGTAAGGCCGTAATCTTTCCGCCATAAAGTTCAGTGGCCCATGTGATGCGACTGAACAATACCTGTGGCCCCGCTGAACACAAACAGCAAATCCCACACCTGGGTTTGTCTTTGAAGGGAAGATGGACATGTTAAAGTGTTTGGGTAAACACCCCTAACAGCAGAAGCAGTTGTGTAAGTCGTGGCTAGGTTTGGCCCCGACTTTACAGCGTGCGTTTGATCCCGATCCAGCTGAAAGACACTGTGGTGCCCTGTGACGAACAGAGACGCTTTATTCAAAACGGGTTCCTCTAAACTACAGGTGAATCTGTGGGAGCGGTATCCAACTCACTTTGTTTCCAGTTCGTATCTTGGCAAGGTCTGACTTGTTGGGAGTGTTCACAGTTTGAGGGCATTATACCAAATGCCCTATACCAAAGTTATACCAAAACCTCCTGTAAGTAGTAACAAGCAGTCGCAGTTTTGAGTTTGTCCGACCTTTTTAAATAAGGTAACTTGACAATCCCTCATGTTGAGTTAAAAGAAGCTGCGTTCGTCACACAATTTGGCGTTCATTTGGCGATTCATGTGTCATGAGTGAACTGAATTGATTCCACTTGTGTCTCTGCTTGTTAGAATCTCCCCTCAAAACAAAGAGGGAGAGAGGTATTTCCTGGTAGCTGTATAAACTAGTTACAGGTCACACTCGACTGCATTTGTAGACATTCTTTTTGGGCTTTTCTGGTAACCAGCTGAATGGGACATTGTAACGGTTGCAGCACCGAAAATATCTGTAAGCCCCAACTAAAGCAGCAGTGGCTTTCTTTTTTTTTTTTTACATTTTATTTTACTTCTAAATTAAACCCTTTATGATGAGCTGTAAAAGACTGACAGATTTATATGTCGAGTCAGTTCACCTGACTCGTCCCTCCAAAGTCTGCTGCATAGGTTGATCCAGGCCCGGGTATGCAGCCCATGTTTACGACGGGGAAGCAAACAGTTAGTTTTCAAAAAAGAGGAAACTTCCTCGTGGGAAAGAAGCTAGCTACCGATGTGCCACGTTGTAAATGCCGTTCTTTGTCAGGAGCCAATATCGAAGGGTGGTAGTTTACGTTTTATGAGATCAAACCGCCCGTCCTTACCTCATAGGTAGCTTTAAGTAGAACAGAACCCTCCTATTGTAATTGCTAACAGTTAGTAGTACATTTCCTTGGCCCCACCCCCCAAAGTCCAATTTTTATTTTTTCCAAGTCACGTTGAAGAGCACACGCAACAGTAAGTACATCATTTTGAGCGGATTACTCACTGCCTCCACCGGAGTGTCTCCCAGCTCCATTTCTGTCTCCAGGCCCCCAGTGGAAGTGACACGGGAAAGCACTCTGATCTTTCACTTTACGAGGGGCGTAGAGGGGGCCCGGATCATGTCCGATGGTCATTTCAAATGCTTATGTAAGAGTCCCTAGAACACCCAGTCCCAAAAGAAAAGAAAAGAAAAGAGAAGCCAAGTAGTTGGCAACCTAGTTGCGACCCCTGCCCTTTACCAATCTGGCTAATAACGTTGGCTGCCACCAGACAGTCTTCACGGCGAGGTGGAATCTTAACAGGTGAGACGCAGATTTATTAGCACTTGGACACCCATTGTTTTCTTTCATGCTAACGTGACCAGGAGAACCTCTGTTTCAGAGAGGAGGCCCTAAATGACTCTCTCCCCTTGATCCTGTGATAATGAGCTTGTGAATGCAAGGGCTTACAAGCAGGAAGGTGCTACTATTGTGTCATGAAGCGTCAATGTCGCCTCATGATAAGGACCGTCATTGAGTTAGCTAACACATTGACCCCTAAGCACCCTCCAATGGGGTTATCCCCCCTCAGCAAGTGGTAAAGGAACTCAAGAGAGGCAAGAGAAATGTAAATAGAACATATTGAACATGACCTTTGACAGTGCCAGGCCCCTTTATAAGGTGATAATTGAAGACTGAAAGTTCCACAACCCCCCCCCCCCCCCCCCCCCCCCCCCGCTGCCTTCGCATGTGGAATTTGATGGTCACATTACAGCAGGCTGTCGTTATCGTCTAACGTCCTCAGAAGCCCCGGGGGCGGGGGGGGGGGGGGGGGGGGGGGGGGGGGGGTTGTGGAACTTTCAGTCTTCAATTATCACCTTATAAAGGGGCCTGGCACTGTCAAAGGTCATGTTCAATATGTTCTATTTACATTTCTCTTGCCTCTCTTGAGTTCCTTTACCACTTGCTGAGGGGGGATAACCCCATTGGAGGGTGCTTAGGGTCAATGTGTTAGCTAACTAAGGGGGGGGGGGGGGGGGGGGGGGGAGGGGGTAACCCTTTCTGCCTGGTAGGATAGGATTCTCTGCCATCTAACAAGCTTCCCAGCTGGAAGTTATTTTAGCCCCAGCATAGGCTAAAATAACACACCATCACCTCAATTGAATATTAGACACAACCAGAGGGATATGTGCGTTCCTAGATATAAGGTGTATCCCACAGAAGGCATGGAGGCTCCTCCGTTGCCTCCATGTCTGCATCAATCCTAGACCCCCCCCCCTCCCCCCCCCCTCCTCCTTTAGTAATCTACACATTCACCCCGACCTCATTCTTGGCCACCAAGTGGGAGACACCCCTCTTTGAAAGGAGTGGAAGTCCAGAAGTCTCCCAGAGCTTACCACCTGGGACATCTGCAGACAGCAGCAGCTGTTTTTGCACCAGGAATAAGCATTATGCAACAGTCCTAGTGAGCGGGTCAGACTCCATCACTTCAGTTCCCTATGGTCTGTTTACAGGGAAATTGGCTTGGCAGGGAGGGTGGGGGGGGTGGGGTGCAAAGCTCCTACCCATGACTCTGATTTAGCACTGGAAAAATAACCCAGTTACCAAGTCCAGCGCTGCCATGCAGGACGAGGACTTGTGAGGTCTCTCCCTCCCTCTGTCGTTCGCTCTCCTTGTTCCTGTTTCAACAACATAGCCCCAGGAAACCCCATCCGTTGGCACCTTTCTTTGGAATAGAGCTGTTCTGAGGAACATGTTCATCTGTTTACCCCAACCGTCTGTTATCATCTTTCTACGGAATCTAAATTGAAGGGGAAACCGAGCAATCAACAATCTTCCCCGCTGTGTGGGTTGTTCTTCACCTGTGATAAGCAGAGCAGGTTTTTGTCCTGTATCTGCCACAAGTGTTGTAAATGTCTACAGGAAATGCAGCTGAACGAATACGCTGCGTGTTTTAACCTAATTAGCGATAAAAAAAAAAAAAAAATTACGAAACGCAATGTGTGGCGGCCGGTGTTGATTCTGTGGCACACCGCCACAAATTAGTCTATGTGTGGGAAACACTGGTCTATTTGAGGTCGGTCCTGTTGTCAAGTCATAAACCTGACCCACGTGGAAGTCTTGGGGTTCCCAGAACCTGTTCCCATGAAACAGCCCCTATTAGCTTACTGACCCAACTCATCAACATCACATTGCTCAAATGCATTCAAGGCAAACATGCAGTTGAAGAATTCGCATGACCTTACCCTCCTGGTCTTAGTGCCAAGACAATTTTGCATAGAAATATGGAAACATGGAATTTCACACCAGTCCTCTCAAGACCCCCTGTTGTGCCCGTTTGGGGTGTTTGTGCTTAAACGAAGGAAGCCCTCAATCAAGAGGGTATTTAGAAGAAGACAAGGAGGCATTTACTTCTGCTTATGGACTTAGTTAAACCTATAGAAAATAACTTGGATTAAGTAAATCAAAGGTTTTACCATTACTAACCAACAGTATGTTGCCAAGGAAAACAAAAGCCCGAAAACAAACGACAACAGTACAATTATTCTCGCTGTCATCATTACAAAATGGGGCCTTTAACCCTTTAATTATATGAAAGAGAGAAAACGACGGTCAGTGTCTGCTGACATCATCTGGTTTAACAAAGAAGTGCAGCCGTGATAAAGCCTGCACTAACGCAGGGGGATAAACCAGGTCTCCGAACAAGAAAGAGCCTGACAGCCACTCGTCAGTCAATAAGCCGCTCCGCCGCCGTGGCCGTCGCCTCCCCTCGCCAGCACTGGAGAGCCCGGCGGGGGGGGCCCACCGACGGGCTGGACGAGGGATTTGTTCAGCTGCCTTCTCTGGTGGTGTGTGTTTGTATGCCTTTCGGATGGGGAAGTGTGCCTGTGCATCTGGCCTTAATGGACAACACATTGTGTTCTTGTCTCCTAAGGGAATCATGTGATTGAGTGGAGAGGGGGGCGGGGTGTGGGGGGGGCGGGGGGACCCCACTCTGGCCATGCACGTGTCCCCATGTTTTTCGCATGACGATATTATGGCTGAAAATCCCAAACCTGAACTGAACGCGAGAGGCGGCGTTTGTGGCAATGTTATTCTTCAGATCTGCGGGGCCAGGTAGCGGGGGGGCTGGTGTCTGTGGAGTGGTGGTCTGGAGGGCCTGGTGGTGACACACGTGTGCACTGTCGTGGTCCGCACAGAGGGGCCTTGTTATGGGTGACACCCAGCAAGGAGCCCTTATGTAAACGCGCCACATGTTTTCCTCCTGGAATAAAATGTACGGCTTGTTTTATTTTCCTTGGAAGCTGATTGGCAACAAATTACATTTGCTGCCAATGTTGTGGGGCTGTTTGGTTTCTTTTTTTTTTGCCCTTCACTTCCTTTTAACCCTTCCTGGCCAGTCTCCCAACAGACAGACAAGATCATGTGACCCAGTCTGCATGGTGTCACTGGAAAATGATACAAACACATTCCATCCTAGGTTTGTTAGTATTCTCTCATCTTTGTCCTGGATGTGTTAATGGCTTGTTCAAAGGAAAGAATGTCATGTTCTTGTTTATCAGTGGCCAGATTGCAATCAAGTCTCCCACGAGACGGGGAATGCTGCTCCTTGGCTCCCATCACGTTAGCATATAGCTGACTCGTGTCACCTCCTCCCGACCATACATTGTCTTTGTTCCAGCAGTACTCCTCCTCAGCCACCATGCATACCTTGGCTGGGTGGATAGGAAAGTGGGTCATCCGGGTGGGGACAGTGCATGTACAATGATGCTTAGCTGTTCAAAAAAAAAAAAAAGGAGCAGAGTTCAAACTCTTAAAGGGCCCATAGTTAAGTTAGGCATTTCTCGAAATGATAAAAGTTAACAATGATAAAAGATGTACTCTAGATATGTCTTCACCATCGCAAAGGTAACAAATAGACACTTTTAGGGAGGATCCTTCATAGCTGACTCGTTTGTTGCTCGGTATCTACTTCTGTTGATTGATGAAATGGGGAAAAGGCTTTAGAAAATATATTAGCACACATGAGCAACCATGTACTGAATATTAAACTTATTACAAAGCACATCCTTTGAAATGTGCTAATTTAAATGGGACGTTAGGACTGCTGTACAAATGTATTTATAATATCATCATTCTAAGGACTTTAGAGTGAGGCAGCGGAGACTTTGAAACATATTTAGGCTCTGTAGCACTGTTTTGAAACATATTTTGTTAAATAATTCGAAACTTTCAGCCTATGTTGAATGAGTGACATTCAGTAATTGTGGAATTATCGTTAAGCCTATTTGCAGACCTGAGCTAAATGAATCGTTCACACGCATATTTCCCATAATGTAATTTTATTAAACTGTGGTTTTTCATGCTCGGGACTTGATTGTGTTGGCATCAGTTATATGTGAATTACTTGAAGTACTTGGATAACCTTTAGCATGCGTAAATGAGGTTGGACCACAACGCGCCTAACTCCTCCTCTTACATTCTTTCAAACAAGGCCATGTGATGTTAACTTCTTTAAAGACTGTGGAAGGTAATGTTACCAACTAAACACTGGACTGCCTTTCTGTATGAAGATCTATCTTGGTAGATTTTGTGACTTAACGATTTTTTTTGGATACGTTCAACTATGAGGTGTAAAATGAGTTACAGCTTTCCCTGCTCGCCGTCCTCAACATCATATTCAGGACAATTGGTCCCTTACAGGGCAAGATGCATCAGGTAATTGTCAGACATTGCTAAAGTAGGCCTAGTCTTTACAGCCTACCTTGTTTCGTGTGTTTAATATTGTGTCAATGGGATTGATGTTAAAGTCGTTAGAACCATGTCCAGTTGACTGGATCTAACGTTGATCAATTTGTCTTTCGTTATGCACGTGCAAAGCTTAAACTTACATTTTGACTTGATGCCTGCATATTATTGTTTAAGTTTTGTTATACAAGTTTATTTAAAATGTATTATTTGGTGCTGGTAATTGTAGCCTATATTGTTTTTAACGCGCGACCACATCGGGCAGCACGGTCCCCGCGTGCCAACTCGCTGACACGCTCTACTTCAGGCAGTCACGTAGTAAACGTAATGCCTCGATAAGAACTTCTAGTTAACAGATCGACTACAGCTAACTGAAACTAGGTTTTACTATTAATATTACAGGACCTCGGTGCGTAGAAAGTAATGTTGGCATGGATTTTATGCTCACTTTCCCTGTTAACAGGCGCGCCCCCCCTCTCCCGTTGACGACGCGATCTTGGTCTTTTAATATACATATTTGCTTTAAGGTTGATAAACGGTGGGGTCGAGTGGCTTCATTTTTAATAAGTGCAACGTAGGATGTCTCATATAATCTAAAATGTCTCCCATATCAACATAAAATGGTGTAATTCAGTCTAAGCAAAATTATGACAATATTACTTTGGCTCTGCACAGTGTTCTGTTTGGAAATAGAAAAGCCCTTGCCAGAGCACCTTCTAGCGGTGTGTAGCGATCGAGCCCCTTTGTTCAGGCAATGTTCTCTGGGCGGTGGTGTGCACATGAGGCAGTAGTAGCATAAATCCAGGAATAAAAACCTTAATGATCTGGCAGATTCGCAAAAAAAAGTACGGTGGACATTTAAATGTTATAACCCGAAGTAAGGGACCGGACACAGTGAGTATTGTGCGTTTTGTAGGACATACTGGTACACATTAGATTTTGGGGACGAGTAATCGCCTAAAAACGCTTCTCGACGATATATATAGCTTTATGTCTGTGCCTTATAGATATGGATATATATATATTGACTATGTATTTTACTCAATAATATTACATAAACCCTATATTTAGAAAGCATGCTTGCCATTTGCAATGCAATTCTGTTAGACTGGTGAAGTCGTCATTGTTTTTACAAAACATGTTATGGGGGAAAAACGTTCTACATTGTAAAAGTGTTTCATACATTTGCATAGAAAACGCACCGTCATGTTCTCTAAAGTTGTTTGCATTGAATCGGAAATATGAGATTTGCTTTCCAATAGCAGTTATGACCTCTTTCCGTCATGCTTTGCTTGTTTGTGTGGGAAGTCTTGTTAAGTAATCAATGACCATTGTGTGCGCATTCGTGACTAATGTACAGTATCTATTTAATATGGAGTTACTACCCAGGATGTGATTTTCAGTAATTGTAGGGTGTGCCGACAAGGCTACTGGGGCCCCGTAGAGGTGTGTGTGTGTGTGCAGCATTGTGCTGTTCAAATGCGTCATGTGACGCTCCTGCGTAAGCAATGGCTTATTGCAGCCTATTGAAAGTGCACTGTATCGCGAAATAATGTTACACACAATAGAGCACTCAATGGGTTGGATGGAATTTTTGTATGAACCCCCTGCCCTTCAACTCTTGACATTTGGCTTCTTCTACTGACCTCAAAAACATCTGTGCACACGTTCCTTTTCTCATATGAACTAAAGTAAAACTCTCCATAATACAAATGTTGTCGTGAATTTGTGTGTATTCTTAACAGGAAGTCGCAAGGAGTGGCGGAGTCCTGTTTTTTTTTTGCTTTTCTTTAGAAAAAGTTTATATCTCCACGTTGCTTACTTGTGAAAATTCTATGACGTAGTCTTTTTTGACGTGCAGGATCTCGACTGGCACAGGAGCAGTTTTGAGAGGACTGGAACGAAGCTGGGATGATTCTGCGCTCTGGAATTTAGTGTCTGACATTTTTGTATTTCCCTTCTCTTTCACAGCACATCTGGTGCCAGTGTTGTAGCCATCGATAACAAGATTGAGCAGGCGATGGTAAGTTTATCTTCTAATAGCCTCGGCTCTCTTATGCTCCACTCTGTATTTTGGGCAGATTCCCCCACTGTGTCCCATACCTTAAAGTAATACACAATCACAATGATGCACTGTAGGTTTAAACCTGATGGTATATACACTCTGAGCCAGGTCGTTTACAGTACAGTCCATTCCACTAATAAATACAAATAATTCACGCACAGCTTTATGATAGTTTAACTAACATAACTCTCTGTCTCTCTCTCTCTCTCTCTGCCTCAGGATTTGGTGAAGAGCCATCTGATGTATGCGGTGCGCGAGGAGGTCGAGGTGCTCAAGGAGCAGATCAAGGAGCTGTACGAGAGGAACTCTATGCTGGAGCGGGAGAACGCTGTGCTCAAGTCCCTGGCCAACAGCGACCAGCTCACCCAGCTGTCCACCCAGCTCAGCCCGGTGGGCAGCACCTCCCCGCCCCAGCAGCAGGCCGGCCTCCCCCCTACAGCCACCACCCCCCTGGGCCACCACCAGGAGGGCAGCCAGGCCCTCGGCACCCCCGTGCAGCCTAACGTCACCTCAGCGTGATCTCCCCCCCTGCCTCTCACTCACACACCTCCCATCGTCACGGAAGCAGGGGATCCCCCCCCCCCCCACCCTACCCAGAAAACAACCCTCATCCCAGCTACTTAAAAAAAAAGAAAAAAAAAGAGAGAGAAAAGGAAGATTTAAAAAAAGCTCAGAACTGCATTTGAGGTTTTTTGGGGGTTAGGGTTTCGGGGGGACAGGAAGAATGCAAACCCGATGGGCCTTGTTTGTCACCGTGGCCTCCGAATCGCGTGATAAGCCATGCTTCGCTGTGTGCTCGCTGCTCTTTGGGCCTTCCCAGTATTAGACAAGTTGTCTGTTCTCCTGTGAAAGCGTCCGTTTGGCCAGGCGGCCCATGTACGCGCCAGGGCAGCCAGGGCGAGGTTTCCAGGGGGGGGGGGGGCGGGGGGGGGGGGGGCGGGGGGGGGGGGGGGGGGGGCGCGCGCGACCGTGTTCGCCCAGGGCAAGAGAGAGGTGATGGGAGCACTCAGAGTTTGATTTGGTGGTGGGCGAAACCCGCAAACTGGGGGCAAAGGTGTTCCCAAGCATCCTAGGAGACCATGGATTGTACTCCAGTTACCCGTAGCTCTTGGCTCTTGGCGGGGGACAAGAGGAGAGAAGGACAAATGAGACTGACGCAGAAGAGTAGGTTCACTGACCAATAGAAGGTAGACTGTGAGCCTTTGCTTTTTTCTTTTCTTTTTTTTTTTATGCTGCAAGACTAGTTTATTTTTTTCTTCTTCTCCCCCCCCCCAAAAAAACCCACCATACCTAGACATCTGTCACAATACTCTTATAAGTTCAGTTTTACTGTTTGCATTTATTTATTTCAGGGCTGCTATTTTCATAATGTAAATGAACAATGTCACAGACATACTTCTATAAAAATTACAAAAATTACCGTTCTTTTTGTTTTTTGGTATGTTAGGTAATTGGTCAGGTATTCCATTAGTAGTCTATATTGCAACAAGTAGTTCCTGTGTAGGCAATAAGAATATGAATCCTTCAGCAAGGCAATTTTCCCATGGCGTAGTGCTAACACTAAAGGCAGTTAACTTCAAATCCAAGTTGAATGTACATTTTTGTAAAGTGTGTAAAGTATTAAAGAGCATGGAGGGTTTGTACAGGGGAACGTAAGTTCTAGAAATATAATATCTTCAGTGGTATGTTTTGATGAAGAAAACTGTTCATTTACTTTGCTATAGTTTCTTTGTCAAAAAATAAAGAGAGATTGCCATACTTCCCCAACCTTACGGAATTCTACTTTCGCATACTTTCTTTTTTGGGCTGAGGGTGAAAAGCTGTGAAATTGTTTAACCTACTTTGTAACCAAAGACGTAAAGCTGTGTAAGACTTCTTTCTTTTTTTTTTTCATCTTTTTTTTTCATCTTTTTTTTTTATGCACACACTTTGTATTATTTTTTACTTTCTCCTTCACTTTATTTTTGTTGTTGCTGTTTAGCATGTCTTGCATGATGTATAATCAAACCACTTTCTTACCTCATGTTTGTATCGAGCACTCTTATCATAACATTAACTAGTCAGTCTGTGAAAGATGGAAAAAGAAAGGAGCCAGGAGGCGGGAAATAGAATGGTAGAAGAAGAGTTTTTGGAGGGAATTATAAAGAAATCGACTGTTGCGTGGCAGGAAGGTCTAGTGTGGCGCACACTAGTCACAAAATGAAGTGAGCCATCTTTTCTTTTTTTTTTTTGTAAGTGTAAATGGTGTTTTGAATTTCATATGCAGACAACACATTTTGTTACATTGCAAATGTTAATGTATTTAATGAATGCAAGCGCTTAGATTCCGGTTGTAGTGTACCAACACGTACTTTGTTGAAAAGAATGAAAAAAACCATACCTGAAAAATATTAAAAGTGAACTCAATGGAAACCAATGTACATTTCACACAACTCCAGTTAGAACCCAGTCAAATTCAGTGTGAGCCTATGAGAGATGTCTTGTCTGTGTTACATGTCTTTTGTGCCTCCTGTACCACGTGTCTCCCGTTGGAGGCATCCTGGTTCATTCTTTGTGGCTTAGAACCAAACCAAAATGGTCTAAATTGTACAATCAGTCATCTTTATGGGATGAACTTGGATTTCACCTTCTGCAGCAGTTTTTTTTCTTCTTCTTTAGTTTCGGTTTGAAGGAAGACGCCGCGTACATGCCAAGTGAACTGTATGAACGTAATCACTGAGCCTTGGAGAAAAATATCTTAACGATGCCCTTGTAATGTGCTGTTCTGACAATTTTAGTTTTTAGTCAAATAAATTACTGTTTTATTAAGAATGTCAGTGAATATCCGTCGAATTCTTTTGCTCCCATCTGGGTGGCATCGTCCCGCAAGTAAGCTGAAATAGATGGTTTCAACCAACGCAAGCATTCAGGTGTTTACATGTTTATAGATTCTCGGCCAGTAAACCTCTTTTAAACGTGGTGCTTGGGGATTTCATACTCTGATCAGAACCATATCACTACCTACTGCATCACCACCCATCAGCTGATCCACCAGTGTTTCCAGTCATCGCTTCTTGAATCCCACTTGGGTGCATGACCAATGTCACAATACTTTCACAGCCTTAATGGATCACTTCTCTACATGGTTTACGTGCCTTTTATCTAAAGTTTCCCCACACAGGAAGTGGAATGACAAGGAAAGGTCCCATCTCATACACGTGCCGAGCCTCCTGTCTCCCCACCGCAGTTATGGACCCAACAACCACTCACGTGCCTGAGCTCTTCATAATATCTGTGACTCTGTCATGAATGAAATATGCAAATGAAACTTAAATAACTTCAGCATTGTCAGTTAGAGATAACAATTTTCCCCCCTGAAGCCAAAAACTCCATCAATCACTCAAAGGAGTTCCCGCTGGCTTGAAAGCTCCAAAGGCTTGACAATATCCTTGTGCCTCGGCAACGATCAACCAAACTTGCTTGGATATTCCGGCTCACCTAGTTTTCACACGTCATTCTAAACATGTTTAAGCAGGCTGGATTCATGACTCACCTTGTTCACCAGTAGCTGGGTTTGGGTTGTGTGGCATGCTATAACAAAATAATCTGTACAATATGAATAAGACTAATATCTTATGCTTAAGAATTTACTGTCCCATTTACATTTAGCAGATGCTCTTATCCAGAGCGACTTACAGTAAGTACAGGGACATTCCCCCGAAGCAAGTAGGGTGAAGTAACTTGCCCAACATCATTTGGCACGGCCAGGAATCTAACTGGCAACCTTCAGATTACTTGCCCGATTCCCTAACCGCTCAGCCACCTGACTCCCTTTGTGACAAATGAAATGTTTCTTTATCATCTAGGAGTCAGACTGATATTGCCACACAGTGTACAATAGACTTCTGTTGCCAGAAAAGGCATGACCTCAATAAGGAAGGAAGTCTGAAAGAGTTGTAATTACAGTGGCAAATCATGAATTGCATGACCAGGGCACTGTGTCACCATAGACATCACTTGTGTGTGTTGATCTTGCGCAATTCGTTATCTATTCAAGACAGTCATTCACCACGCCTAAAGATGACAATCTTAGGTCAAATGTGGCTGTGTGAATGAGTTACTCTATAGCACCACCATGTGGATCTGTGTAAAAGTGTTCCAGAAGTGTGCTTTTAAACAAAGGCAATATCTTTCATACTGAACATAACTTATGTAGTCCATAAAAGCACAACTTTACAGTCAAATGTAATGGCAGAGTTGTATGCTCATAGTAATCAGCTTTTCTCCCCACACATTACACGACTAGTAAACTCAACCTAATATCCTGGTCACCAAATGAGGAATGCGTTAAAATATGCATGTGTGTGTGATTGAGTAAAAAACTGGAGTACAATCCATGGTCTCCTAGGATGCTTGGGAACACCTTTGCCCCCAGTTTGCGGGTTTCGCCCAAAACAACCCTCATCCCAGCTACTTAAAAAAAAAGAAAAAAAAAGAGAGAGAAAAGGAAGATTTAAAAAAAGCTCAGAACTGCATTTGAGGTTTTTTGGGGGTTAGGGTTTCGGGGGGGACAGGAAGAATGCAAACCCGATGGGCCTTGTTTGTCACTGTGGCCTCCGAATCGCGTGATAAGCCATGCTTCGCTGTGTGCTCGCTGCTCTTTGGGCCTTCCCAGTATTAGACAAGTTGTCTGTTCTCCTGTGAAAGCGTCCGTTTGGCCAGGCGGCCCATGTACGCGCCAGGGCAGCCAGGGCGAGGTTTCCAGGGGGGGGGGGGGCGGGGGGGGGGGGCGGGGGGGGGGGGGGGGGGCGCGCGCGACCGTGCAAGAGCTAAAAATTACAAAAATTACCGTTCTTTTTGTTTTTTGGTATGTTAGGTAATTGGTCAGGTATTCCATTAGTAGTCTATATTGCAACAAGTAGTTCCTGTGTAGGCAATAAGAATATGAATCCTTCAGCAAGGCAATTTTCCCATGGCGTAGTGCTAACACTAAAGGCAGTTAACTTCAAATCCAAGTTGAATGTACATTTTTGTAAAGTGTGTAAAGTATTAAAGAGCATGGAGGGTTTGTACAGGGGAACGTAAGTTCTAGAAATATAATATCTTCAGTGGTATGTTTTGATGAAGAAAACTGTTCATTTACTTTGCTATAGTTTCTTTGTCAAAAAATAAAGAGAGATTGCCATACTTCCCCAACCTTACGGAATTCTACTTTCGCATACTTTCTTTTTTGGGCTGAGGGTGAAAAGCTGTGAAATTGTTTAACCTACTTTGTAACCAAAGACGTAAAGCTGTGTAAGACTTCTTTCTTTTTTTTTTTCATCTTTTTTTTTCATCTTTTTTTTTTATGCACACACTTTGTATTATTTTTTACTTTCTCCTTCACTTTATTTTTGTTGTTGCTGTTTAGCATGTCTTGCATGATGTATAATCAAACCACTTTCTTACCTCATGTTTGTATCGAGCACTCTTATCATAACATTAACTAGTCAGTCTGTGAAAGATGGAAAAAGAAAGGAGCCAGGAGGCGGGAAATAGAATGGTAGAAGAAGAGTTTTTGGAGGGAATTATAAAGAAATCGACTGTTGCGTGGCAGGAAGGTCTAGTGTGGCGCACACTAGTCACAAAATGAAGTGAGCCATCTTTTCTTTTTTTTTTTTGTAAGTGTAAATGGTGTTTTGAATTTCATATGCAGACAACACATTTTGTTACATTGCAAATGTTAATGTATTTAATGAATGCAAGCGCTTAGATTCCGGTTGTAGTGTACCAACACGTACTTTGTTGAAAAGAATGAAAAAAACCATACCTGAAAAATATTAAAAGTGAACTCAATGGAAACCAATGTACATTTCACACAACTCCAGTTAGAACCCAGTCAAATTCAGTGTGAGCCTATGAGAGATGTCTTGTCTGTGTTACATGTCTTTTGTGCCTCCTGTACCACGTGTCTCCCGTTGGAGGCATCCTGGTTCATTCTTTGTGGCTTAGAACCAAACCAAAATGGTCTAAATTGTACAATCAGTCATCTTTATGGGATGAACTTGGATTTCACCTTCTGCAGCAGTTTTTTTTCTTCTTCTTTAGTTTCGGTTTGAAGGAAGACGCCGCGTACATGCCAAGTGAACTGTATGAACGTAATCACTGAGCCTTGGAGAAAAATATCTTAACGATGCCCTTGTAATGTGCTGTTCTGACAATTTTAGTTTTTAGTCAAATAAATTACTGTTTTATTAAGAATGTCAGTGAATATCCGTCGAATTCTTTTGCTCCCATCTGGGTGGCATCGTCCCGCAAGTAAGCTGAAATAGATGGTTTCAACCAACGCAAGCATTCAGGTGTTTACATGTTTATAGATTCTCGGCCAGTAAACCTCTTTTAAACGTGGTGCTTGGGGATTTCATACTCTGATCAGAACCATATCACTACCTACTGCATCACCACCCATCAGCTGATCCACCAGTGTTTCCAGTCATCGCTTCTTGAATCCCACTTGGGTGCATGACCAATGTCACAATACTTTCACAGCCTTAATGGATCACTTCTCTACATGGTTTACGTGCCTTTTATCTAAAGTTTCCCCACACAGGAAGTGGAATGACAAGGAAAGGTCCCATCTCATACACGTGCCGAGCCTCCTGTCTCCCCACCGCAGTTATGGACCCAACAACCACTCACGTGCCTGAGCTCTTCATAATATCTGTGACTCTGTCATGAATGAAATATGCAAATGAAACTTAAATAACTTCAGCATTGTCAGTTAGAGATAACAATTTTCCCCCCTGAAGCCAAAAACTCCATCAATCACTCAAAGGAGTTCCCGCTGGCTTGAAAGCTCCAAAGGCTTGACAATATCCTTGTGCCTCGGCAACGATCAACCAAACTTGCTTGGATATTCCGGCTCACCTAGTTTTCACACGTCATTCTAAACATGTTTAAGCAGGCTGGATTCATGACTCACCTTGTTCACCAGTAGCTGGGTTTGGGTTGTGTGGCATGCTATAACAAAATAATCTGTACAATATGAATAAGACTAATATCTTATGCTTAAGAATTTACTGTCCCATTTACATTTAGCAGATGCTCTTATCCAGAGCGACTTACAGTAAGTACAGGGACATTCCCCCGAAGCAAGTAGGGTGAAGTAACTTGCCCAACATCATTTGGCACGGCCAGGAATCTAACTGGCAACCTTCAGATTACTTGCCCGATTCCCTAACCGCTCAGCCACCTGACTCCCTTTGTGACAAATGAAATGTTTCTTTATCATCTAGGAGTCAGACTGATATTGCCACACAGTGTACAATAGACTTCTGTTGCCAGAAAAGGCATGACCTCAATAAGGAAGGAAGTCTGAAAGAGTTGTAATTACAGTGGCAAATCATGAATTGCATGACCAGGGCACTGTGTCACCATAGACATCACTTGTGTGTGTTGATCTTGCGCAATTCGTTATCTATTCAAGACAGTCATTCACCACGCCTAAAGATGACAATCTTAGGTCAAATGTGGCTGTGTGAATGAGTTACTCTATAGCACCACCATGTGGATCTGTGTAAAAGTGTTCCAGAAGTGTGCTTTTAAACAAAGGCAATATCTTTCATACTGAACATAACTTATGTAGTCCATAAAAGCACAACTTTACAGTCAAATGTAATGGCAGAGTTGTATGCTCATAGTAATCAGCTTTTCTCCCCACACATTACACGACTAGTAAACTCAACCTAATATCCTGGTCACCAAATGAGGAATGCGTTAAAATATGCATGTGTGTGTGATTGAGTAAAAAACTGGAGTACAATCCATGGTCTCCTAGGATGCTTGGGAACACCTTTGCCCCCAGTTTGCGGGTTTCGCCCAAAACAACCCTCATCCCAGCTACTTAAAAAAAAAGAAAAAAAAAGAGAGAGAAAAGGAAGATTTAAAAAAAGCTCAGAACTGCATTTGAGGTTTTTTGGGGGTTAGGGTTTCGGGGGGACAGGAAGAATGCAAACCCGATGGGCCTTGTTTGTCACCGTGGCCTCCGAATCGCGTGATAAGCCATGCTTCGCTGTGTGCTCGCTGCTCTTTGGGCCTTCCCAGTATTAGACAAGTTGTCTGTTCTCCTGTGAAAGCGTCCGTTTGGCCAGGCGGCCCATGTACGCGCCAGGGCAGCCAGGGCGAGGTTTCCAGGGGGGGGGGGGGCGGGGGGGGGGGGGGCGGGGGGGGGCGGGGGGGGGGGGGGGGGGGGGGGGGGGGGGCGCGCGCGACCGTGTTCGCCCAGGGCAAGAGAGAGGTGATGGGAGCACTCAGAGTTTGATTTGGTGGTGGGCGAAACCCGCAAACTGGGGGCAAAGGTGTTCCCAAGCATCCTAGGAGACCATGGATTGTACTCCAGTTACCCGTAGCTCTTGGCTCTTGGCGGGGGACAAGAGGAGAGAAGGACAAATGAGACTGACGCAGAAGAGTAGGTTCACTGACCAATAGAAGGTAGACTGTGAGCCTTTGCTTTTTTCTTTTCTTTTTTTTTTTATGCTGCAAGACTAGTTTATTTTTTTCTTCTTCTCCCCCCCCCCAAAAAAACCCACCATACCTAGACATCTGTCACAATACTCTTATAAGTTCAGTTTTACTGTTTGCATTTATTTATTTCAGGGCTGCTATTTTCATAATGTAAATGAACAATGTCACAGACATACTTCTATAAAAATTACAAAAATTACCGTTCTTTTTGTTTTTTGGTATGTTAGGTAATTGGTCAGGTATTCCATTAGTAGTCTATATTGCAACAAGTAGTTCCTGTGTAGGCAATAAGAATATGAATCCTTCAGCAAGGCAATTTTCCCATGGCGTAGTGCTAACACTAAAGGCAGTTAACTTCAAATCCAAGTTGAATGTACATTTTTGTAAAGTGTGTAAAGTATTAAAGAGCATGGAGGGTTTGTACAGGGGAACGTAAGTTCTAGAAATATAATATCTTCAGTGGTATGTTTTGATGAAGAAAACTGTTCATTTACTTTGCTATAGTTTCTTTGTCAAAAAATAAAGAGAGATTGCCATACTTCCCCAACCTTACGGAATTCTACTTTCGCATACTTTCTTTTTTGGGCTGAGGGTGAAAAGCTGTGAAATTGTTTAACCTACTTTGTAACCAAAGACGTAAAGCTGTGTAAGACTTCTTTCTTTTTTTTTTTCATCTTTTTTTTTCATCTTTTTTTTTTATGCACACACTTTGTATTATTTTTTACTTTCTCCTTCACTTTATTTTTGTTGTTGCTGTTTAGCATGTCTTGCATGATGTATAATCAAACCACTTTCTTACCTCATGTTTGTATCGAGCACTCTTATCATAACATTAACTAGTCAGTCTGTGAAAGATGGAAAAAGAAAGGAGCCAGGAGGCGGGAAATAGAATGGTAGAAGAAGAGTTTTTGGAGGGAATTATAAAGAAATCGACTGTTGCGTGGCAGGAAGGTCTAGTGTGGCGCACACTAGTCACAAAATGAAGTGAGCCATCTTTTCTTTTTTTTTTTTGTAAGTGTAAATGGTGTTTTGAATTTCATATGCAGACAACACATTTTGTTACATTGCAAATGTTAATGTATTTAATGAATGCAAGCGCTTAGATTCCGGTTGTAGTGTACCAACACGTACTTTGTTGAAAAGAATGAAAAAAACCATACCTGAAAAATATTAAAAGTGAACTCAATGGAAACCAATGTACATTTCACACAACTCCAGTTAGAACCCAGTCAAATTCAGTGTGAGCCTATGAGAGATGTCTTGTCTGTGTTACATGTCTTTTGTGCCTCCTGTACCACGTGTCTCCCGTTGGAGGCATCCTGGTTCATTCTTTGTGGCTTAGAACCAAACCAAAATGGTCTAAATTGTACAATCAGTCATCTTTATGGGATGAACTTGGATTTCACCTTCTGCAGCAGTTTTTTTTCTTCTTCTTTAGTTTCGGTTTGAAGGAAGACGCCGCGTACATGCCAAGTGAACTGTATGAACGTAATCACTGAGCCTTGGAGAAAAATATCTTAACGATGCCCTTGTAATGTGCTGTTCTGACAATTTTAGTTTTTAGTCAAATAAATTACTGTTTTATTAAGAATGTCAGTGAATATCCGTCGAATTCTTTTGCTCCCATCTGGGTGGCATCGTCCCGCAAGTAAGCTGAAATAGATGGTTTCAACCAACGCAAGCATTCAGGTGTTTACATGTTTATAGATTCTCGGCCAGTAAACCTCTTTTAAACGTGGTGCTTGGGGATTTCATACTCTGATCAGAACCATATCACTACCTACTGCATCACCACCCATCAGCTGATCCACCAGTGTTTCCAGTCATCGCTTCTTGAATCCCACTTGGGTGCATGACCAATGTCACAATACTTTCACAGCCTTAATGGATCACTTCTCTACATGGTTTACGTGCCTTTTATCTAAAGTTTCCCCACACAGGAAGTGGAATGACAAGGAAAGGTCCCATCTCATACACGTGCCGAGCCTCCTGTCTCCCCACCGCAGTTATGGACCCAACAACCACTCACGTGCCTGAGCTCTTCATAATATCTGTGACTCTGTCATGAATGAAATATGCAAATGAAACTTAAATAACTTCAGCATTGTCAGTTAGAGATAACAATTTTCCCCCCTGAAGCCAAAAACTCCATCAATCACTCAAAGGAGTTCCCGCTGGCTTGAAAGCTCCAAAGGCTTGACAATATCCTTGTGCCTCGGCAACGATCAACCAAACTTGCTTGGATATTCCGGCTCACCTAGTTTTCACACGTCATTCTAAACATGTTTAAGCAGGCTGGATTCATGACTCACCTTGTTCACCAGTAGCTGGGTTTGGGTTGTGTGGCATGCTATAACAAAATAATCTGTACAATATGAATAAGACTAATATCTTATGCTTAAGAATTTACTGTCCCATTTACATTTAGCAGATGCTCTTATCCAGAGCGACTTACAGTAAGTACAGGGACATTCCCCCGAAGCAAGTAGGGTGAAGTAACTTGCCCAACATCATTTGGCACGGCCAGGAATCTAACTGGCAACCTTCAGATTACTTGCCCGATTCCCTAACCGCTCAGCCACCTGACTCCCTTTGTGACAAATGAAATGTTTCTTTATCATCTAGGAGTCAGACTGATATTGCCACACAGTGTACAATAGACTTCTGTTGCCAGAAAAGGCATGACCTCAATAAGGAAGGAAGTCTGAAAGAGTTGTAATTACAGTGGCAAATCATGAATTGCATGACCAGGGCACTGTGTCACCATAGACATCACTTGTGTGTGTTGATCTTGCGCAATTCGTTATCTATTCAAGACAGTCATTCACCACGCCTAAAGATGACAATCTTAGGTCAAATGTGGCTGTGTGAATGAGTTACTCTATAGCACCACCATGTGGATCTGTGTAAAAGTGTTCCAGAAGTGTGCTTTTAAACAAAGGCAATATCTTTCATACTGAACATAACTTATGTAGTCCATAAAAGCACAACTTTACAGTCAAATGTAATGGCAGAGTTGTATGCTCATAGTAATCAGCTTTTCTCCCCACACATTACACGACTAGTAAACTCAACCTAATATCCTGGTCACCAAATGAGGAATGCGTTAAAATATGCATGTGTGTGTGATTGAGTAAAAGCACTAGGTTGTGTGTGTGCGGGTATGTGTCTGTGACAGATGATTTGAGGTCGAGAGGTTTTCTCTCTTCTAGAGATTCCACCGGCCCTGGCTGTTATTAATGGTGGTGTAAGGTCTGCGGAAATATTTTGTCAAATGACTCTTTAAAAAAACGGAACAACTCAAAAACCCATAACACAGCAAACCTTATTTATTTTGTTGAAGTTAATTTTTTCTGTCTAAAGCGATCCCACGGGCCTCAGATGTTATGGTTACTATATTACACTTGTGGTAAAAACATCTCGCTCACACATCATCAAATACTGTGTTATCACCACCAGAGGGCGCCATTGTTTGAAGAACTCCAGACTTTTCCTGGAACCTCAAGAAGTAAGTAAAGGCTGGAGGAATGGAAATTCCTGACCAGAACTAGCTGTTCTCATTTCATCTATTAACACTGCCTGTCACTGTGTGATTTGTTACTAGTACTTGCTATGAGTGCTTTGTATGGAGGTGCAATAACAAATTCCAAAGCATGTATTTCTAACACCTGAAAATGGCACATTTACTATTTTTGAGTGAATCACACTGGACTGAAAACCACGTCTATGTGATGGGAAATAACAGTGGCATGGCAGTCGACTGTGTGTATATTTGTGGTTCTGCATGGCCGGTGTCCATGTCTCTGTTTATTTGACTCTTGTCTGAGATGTACTGAGCTATACATCCACCCCTATAGACCCTGCTCTCACCCCCCCCCCCCCCCCCTCCCCCCTGTTTCCTCCTGCATATGTCTGAAACCATGTCTGGCTAGGAAAAGATCACACAGGACCAGGAGAGGGCTGAATATGACAATCTAGCAGATTGGTTGAAAGTAAAAGGATATTGTCAAAGGATATTGTCAAAAGCCACCTGACCCCGGGGGCTGAGCGGTTAGGGAATCAGGCTTTTAATCAGAAGGTTGCCGGTTGGATTCTTGGCCGTGCAGAAATGTTGTGTCCTTGGGCAATGCACTTCACCATACTTGCCTCAGGGAAATATCCCTGTACTTACTGTAAGTCGCTCTGGATAAGAGTATCTGCTAAATGACTAAATATAATGAAATAAAATAGGCCTTTGGTGACTATAATAAAGGTATACATTTCTGAGGGCTTTCATTTCAATATAACCTATTGACAAACTAATGTGTGAATTTCCAAAACAGTCACAGCCAATAGTGTGCATTCTCAAGTCTGGAGTCTGTAGTGGGCTCTAACCTGCCCCTGGTTCCAGGGGCCTCCTCTCTGGGCATGGTGGGCAGATGGGGGACCAGTGGCCTGCCTGGCACACACTACCATGTCAAAACCATGGCTGCAAACCAACACCGGAATTGAAAAATGTATTTTAAACCAAAAGTAACCCCTCCCCTCTCCTCGCTTACCACCACTGTTTTCTCCTCTCTTCTTCCCTCTTCTCTTCTACATCCCCAACCCTCTCCTTTCCTACCCACCCACCAGTCCTGTCTCGTCACCCACCTCCCGTCCCTCTCTCTCCTCCTCTCCTCGTCTACCCCACCCCTCCTACCTACAGCCCATCCGGCTGGTCTCCCTTCCCAAGAATAATAGAATAACAGGATTTCACTGGGGCTAAAAATGACTGTATATGCTACAGATGGCATATTGACTGGTCTTTACTGTTTGCACAGGAGCCTCGGAGGAAAAGTACAGGGCCATTAAGCACACCAACATTCTTCTTCTATTTCAAACGGGGGGAACTTGTTAACGTGTAATGATGTGCAAACCTTCCAGAAAGTCTCCTGTCCTGCCCAGGTAAACACTGTCTACGTGCTAAAACGTCAGACTTTTTTGCTAGTCAACTCCAAACACACAAATGAAGTCTACCTCAGTGTTCCCCTTGTCAACTGTCCACTCTGAACAAACAGGTGTGGTGGTATCAGACATGGTAAATACGTCTCTCTGTGGAACATCACAGCCCTCAGAGAGTCTCAGGCCAATGGTTTCCTTATGATGAAATGGCGGTCGCTTCACACAATCAAGACGCTAACTTGTTACCGGGCCAAGCGTTCAATCTCGCTCTGAATGGTGGGATGGTTTGAAGGCCGTATTCTGTTTACTGTGAAACAGCCAGGCGAGGTAAGCAGTCGGGGAGACAGACAGTTCAAGTCGATGATAAATACAGGTTAGCTCCTATATGAGCTGCTGATCTAAGCGGGGTCTGGCTGGGTCTCCTGGTGAACACACGCACTGTGGAATTTCTCTGCTCCCTGCCATCATCCAGGGGCGGGCTGGAAGGAGCTTGGCCACCCTCGGGACTTAACACGTCGGGCTGCCCCCAGGCAAACGCCCCCACCGCCTCCCTCCATCCCTCCCCCCTCCCGCCATCCCCCTCCACAGGCTCCTCTCTGACCTCCTGTCCTGGTCAGACACTCGGCACGCCGGCTTTGACCCAAGATGGCGGGTTTGACCCAATATGGCGGCTTTGACCCAAGATGGCGGGGGTTCCGCCGAGGAGCCATGTTTGGACAGGGCCACGAGAGAATTGTATATGACCTGCGGACGTCGGTCTGCCGACGGATATCAGGGGCGCAGTGTTCCTACTGGGCTGCGTGCCTTGGGGCGGCTGGGGCTCAGGGGGTAGAGAGGAGGGTCGTCCGTTGGCGGGCACGATCCCCGTCTCCTCTAAAGGAGAACGTCGAGATCAACTCTCTGGTTCTTGGCTGCAGCGTACGAGCGCTCATCTGTCATGCAGGCTAGGGTTGTGTGTTCCTGTCTGTCACGCAACCTTGCTTTACAGCAGACATAGCCTGGTGTGAAGGACTATGAATAGGGACAGGGAGGATACGAAATGTTGTCACAGTTTCATGGAGAGAAGTGGTGGTGAGCTATAAAGTACATTTGACTCAATGACCTCAGCCCCAGCCTTAGCCTTAGCCTTAGCCTTAGCCTTAGCCTTAGCCTTAGCCTTAGCCTTAGCCTTAGCCTTAGCCTTAGCCTTAGCCTTAGCCTTAGCCTTAGCCTTAGCCTTAGTCCCAGCCCCAGCCCCAGCCCCAGCCTCACCCCTAGTCTCAGCCTCCACCTATCTGCCATCACCTCTCATCCCAGGCCTACTTCCTTGCTGCCACGCCCTTCCAGAGGATGTTAGAGGTGCCACTCCTGCAGTGGAGTCTGGACTGGATGCCTGCAGAGTACAGCTAAGCTACACTAAGGTACCTTTAGCTTCTGAACATTCTGTTGTGGATCATTAAAGGCACAATCCAAAATATTTCCTCCTCGACCAACACTGGGCTCATAAGTTAGTAACCGTTGAACGTGATGGAATCTTAGGGCACATGTAAGCCCCCCCAGTCATATTCCACCCTTCAAGGCATTGACTGAATTTGGGCTTGTTCTTTTAACGACTGATATACTACATCTGATCAATCAGGACACAGCGGCCTACAAGGCATGTTTGACATAACAGAGCTATGAGGTCGTATCCAACCTGTCCTCTCGTCTCTCAGTACCCATGTACACACACACACACACACACACACGCTCTACCGTGCCACCACCCAGACTGACTGCCATGAATACATCAGGAGCATTCAGGTGGAATGTTTTCCATTTCTTCCAAGCATCCAGGAGACAGTGGCCTTACTTAGCACCGGAGCTGTATGTAAACACGTCTCAGTGCTGCTCAGGCATTCGTAATGGAGTAGACCCCAGTGGAATGGACCTGCTCTGACCCCTCTCACACCACCTGGTGAACACACACAAGCGTTACGACAGCAGCCGTGTTAAATCGTGTTTACCTTTCGATTTCCGATACTCGTTATGTGCTAAGTTAGGTTGGTTTTATACTGTACTTTTCTCTCAGGCACGCCATGTTTTTCTAACTCATTGAAGAAATTAATCACTTTCCTCTCTGCAATGGGTCTGCTGAAATAAAACACAGGCTGATGTGACGTCACCGAAATAAATATTTGGACAAATGATTCAGTGAAATATTTTATTTGATGGATGTCAGTGAATGGGCTTCTGTTTGTCCTTAAGTGACTGTAAACACAGAACGATGTGTTAGTCTGAGGCGGTCTTTATTCCCAATTATACCCACACAAAACAAAGTACATCAGCTCGCAAACGACAGAAAAACCATTCAGTCTGTCACCAATAAAACGAAACAATACATCATAACACTATTGTACAGTTGTATCGTGTTTGTCCAATTGGCTTTAGCAGTGCAAGTCCAAAAGATTACAGAAAGTCATTCATGCCATACATACATTGATGCGTATATTATTGTTATTATCGTATATTATATTATAATGTTTCATGTTATAAATACAGTACATAGCTGTTGGCCCAACTCCTCTGGACACTTTATAGAGTCAATGGATGACTCAGCACAGTAACACTTCTCCTTCAGCATGCGAATGGGAGACAGGAGCCCTATTGACCTTCTCCAAACACCCACCGGCTGAGAGACACACAGCATTAATCTTTCGTTTGGGTTTGACCAGAGTTTTCCTTGGCTTGTTTGTTATGTCTGAGGATAGATAACCCTCGAACACACAGCTACAGCCCAGCACCAGGGTCACACGAGACATTGGACTCTCATCTCACACGACACACACACGACACACTGCCGCTCAGGAGATTCACGGTAATAGTATATACAATAGTTACTGGAGCTAAGTAGATACGAGCCGACAGAGTGTAAGACATTGGATGGTGCCAGCTAACTTGGGAGTGCTGAGGAAGGCAGACGGTTTCCTCAGCTGAGACAGACGCACACTGATACTTCCACTTTCCAGGGACCAGAGTTCCTCACGGGAGTTGACAATATCCACGTTAACTTCTGTGGAAAAGCAACCCAGTTCAACTGAGATCTCTCCACCTCCAGAAGGTGTCTCTGGACACTAGAGAGAGAGATTGGTGTGTGCATGCGGGTATGTGTGTTTGTTTGTGTGTGTCTGTGTGTGTGTGTGTGCGTGGGGGGAGAGAGAGACAGACCTACCCGGTGATCATGCAATTCCTGGCCTGGACATGGGTGCCAGTGTACCTGATGTCACACCTCACCACGTTGTTGGAAAAGTCGGACTCTTGCACCTGCATGGTCGGGTTCACGGTCACCTGGATGGGAAAGACGCCATGGGTTAGCTCTGACGTAGCCCAGCTCTGCCTCGCTCTGCCTCGCTCTGCCCCGCTCTGCCTTGCTCTGCCTCACTCTGCATCGCTCTGCCTCGCTCTGCCCTGCTCTGCCCGGCACTGCCTCGCTCTGCCCCGCTCTGCCCTGCTCTTCCCCGCTCTTCCCCGCTCTGCCTCGCTCTGCCCCACTCTGCCTCGCTCTGCCCCGCTCTGCCCCGCTCTGCCTCGCTCTGCCCCGCTCTGCCTCGCTCCCCTCCACTACTGTGCTGAGTGTGCTCCACATATGATTCGCCTGGTTCAACCTTAAGGATGTAGTTTCCCGGCGGCACATCCGTGATGTCGATCCACTGGCAGTCGATGTTGGCGTTGTACGTGTCATAGCATCCGGGGCCTAGCCCCTGCAACACATACAAATTAGGCTTAAGTACAATAGGATACTGAGGCACATCAGTCGAAAGGTGGAAAATGTACGTGATTGAATGATCGAATACATTCAATAACTGACTGACTGACTGGATGAAAGAATAGATAAATGACTGAATGAACGACTGATTTCATGAAGGAATTCAAGATGGAATGGATGGAAGGAGAGGTGGACGGATGGGCTGGCAGGGGCTGGCACCTGTGTGTGGGCAGTGCAGGCGTAGCGTCGGCGCACTCCGGGGTCACAGCTGGTGTCCTCCAGGCAGAAACTGGCCTTGTGACCCTCAGCCACCTTCCTGCCCGAGGGGATGTCCAGGAGGTCGTAGTTACTGAACGCCTCCATGCTGTGGTAGTGCCTGGGGACGTATACAGGACACCGGTTGGACTTTGGCGGACGTTTTCACCCAGTAAGATGAAGTTTGATTACTTTGTAACACGGAAAATGGGACAAGTCAAAATTCTCCATACATCACACACAGAAATGGATCAATGTCTGGATTTGTGTCTCCACACACACACCCAGGCACACACACCTACACACACATACACCTACACACACACACACAGGCCTCTTGGACTCACTGATGACAGCTATGCCACTCCCATTCGTGGCGGGGCTTGACCGGAAGGAAGTCTGCGGTCCCCTGGTTCTTCACCCTCTGGGGGAACCGCAGCAGAACCCTGTAGTCCAGATCTCTGACACTGGGATGGGACGCCGACCTGCACCACAACAATGGACGTCATCAAATAGCTTGACCTTGCGCTTGACAACAGAGGGAAGCTGTAATTGTGGCAACCAAGGGGATTTGGAACCATGGGAATGTGGTAACCGGGGGACCAGATTAGGCTCCTTACTACAGCTGGATCTACAGCGTCCAAGCACACGGTTGGTAACAGTTACCGTAGTGTGTTACCAAGGTGTGACGTGCAGGGCTCTGGGGAGAAGGTTGTGCAGGGGTTTTTCTACAGTCTTGCATTCACCTCAAGCTGCTTTCATGTAGAGATTATTTTACTTGGCAGGGCACTGAGGCGAGGAGAGAGAACCTAGGTCGGTTGCCAGGTTTTGTGCTGCAGCTCTATTATTGTACTGTAACTTCCAACTGGGCAGGAGCCAAGGAAGTATGGTCAACACAACCAGACCTGGCAACCGAAGAGGACATTTGCTCCAACAACCCAAAAAAAGGTACCAAATGACTTATTCCCTGCATCTGTTAAACCTGTGGATTGGATGTGGATCAAATGTGTCAAACTTGGGTCCAGACATGAGCTTGTGGTCTAAATTGTCATGCGTTGTTACATAAATAGGTTAACGTAGCAAGGTAATAGTGCACTGGTAAAACAATGTCCAATATGATTACCTTGACAGACAGTTTTCCTCCTCGGCACACCTGAGAGCATACATCTGCACACGCTGGATGTAGGAGGCAGCCTGGATGTAGTAGGGGTCGGGGACCAGGTCTGGGAGACCTGAGGAGGAACACAGCGCCGTCATCTACATTCACATTTAGTCATTTAGCAGACGCTCTTACCCAGAGCGACTTACAGAAAGTACAGGGACATTCCCCCGAGAAGGACACAACGTCATTTGCACCGCCGGGAATCGAACCGGCAACCTTCTGATTGGCAGCCCGATTCTCTAACCGCTCAGCCATCTGACCCCTCTACTCATGAGACTGAGACTGGGAGTCCACCAGGCTACTGAAAACGCAGACCTATCCGATTGAATCATGGCACATCTCAATTTGTATTTATTTGATTCATTACATGACTGGGGTGTCTTTTATAGGATACCATGTTTTGTTACTTCTGCTTACCGTTATGGAAGAATCGTGTGCCATAGCCCATGTCTGGCCGCGGTTGGCGCATGGAGCCTCTGGTCCTGGCGCCTGAAGACGGGTACATGTTGTAGAACACTGAGTTCCGGTGGTTCTTGTTGGGATTCTGTGGGTCGTCGCCTATCATGTTATTCACGGTACTGGGTTCCACGCGCTGTGGACGTGTAATATGCGTCTCGACGGCATTGATAGAAAGAGCAGTTGGTGATACATTCGCAGGTGCCCCAACGGCTCTGGACGTAGGAGGGGAACGCGTTATTTGGGCATTGTGAGTGTTATCCAGTCTGGAATGCTGCAGGATTCGGCGTCCGTTGCTGTCATCCTCAAAGTTGTTGAGACGCGCTGTTGTGGGTCCTCGTGTGGTTGGTTCTGGGCCCGTCAGTCGCTCCTGACTGGCGCCCCGGTCGTCCGTAAAATCAACTGATCTTATTGGTGACGCAGTGGACCTCATTTGTTCTGGACCCGACAGGTTCACACCACTCAAAGCAAGTCTCCTTCCACCTCTTTGAATTCCACTTCCCGAAAATTCTTGTATTGGCGAGGAAACGGAGATATTGGAACGGGATTCTTGAGGGGGACGACGGGTGCCTGGGTATCCCGCCACCGTGGTCTCAACTCGCGGCTGACTTCTTGCACCTGTGGTGTGGCGGCCCGTTGCGACAATATATTGACGGACTTCAGAACCTAGAACCGAGGTGTCCAACTCTTGGCGTGCTCTGCGTTCCGAATGCCCTCGGTTTCGCTCCTCTAAATTGGGATAACCAGTCCTGGGGGATCTGATTGGTGCGCCTGGAGGGTGTCGGTTGTGCCCTTTGGTGGTCAGGTAAAGTTGCTGCTGTCTCCTCGCTTGTACCGGCGAGTGGTACTCTGACCCCGTGCTGAGTAAACTAAACACCCGACCGTTGTTCTCCCACTGAATCCGGTGTTTCCACGGTCCACCAACACGCGCGCGAAAATGTTGCTGTCCAGTGCTCAAACGCACCAGAATGTGGAAAAGGCAGAAAAGGAAGAGAGCTGTCTTCTCCATGGTGAACTGACTGGGTGCACAGAAGGCTTCCTGAAGCACTACACAAACACCGGCACTTCCACTTTGTATTTGACACTTCTGCGAAAATATGATGGAACACAGGTAGTGTTTTGTAGACACGCTTGATTCCGTCACGCGGTTGCGCACAAATGCACCATGGCGCGAGTATAACGGGAACTACCTGGATGGAGGAAATGTGAGGTTTTCGCTTTCATACAAGGAGTTTGTGTCTACCCATGCGGTACAAACGTTAAAGAGCCAGACCGGGGCTTCTTTGCAAGAAAAAGACCATGTGTTACTTAACCATTTCTTCACCAACGCCTGAGAGTTACACAAGTATTTGTTCAGGATAAAGTCAATCTTGAGCATAGGTGGGAGGACTCAAAGAGAGATACCGCACTCCTGACATGAAAGGCGAGATGTCTACTGTATATACACAAAATATACCAGAATCTGGTATTTTGTGACGGAATTGTTTAAACAGCTTGCCCTTATTTTGAGTTTGAGCACAGGTTCTATTGTAACCTATTATACCTCATTATACCTGTTTGTTAAAGTTAAGAGACGTCCTACGCCAAACTACACGAAGAATCACAACCATATGTCTGTTTTCAATCAACATCTTACGAGAATAGGGAGGTTTTCCAAACAAAGCTTAGAATGTCAAAATAAGTGCACACATACAGGTGGCGCGCTACCCCTGCAAAGCGCTCAAACACCTTTTTACATTTGTTGCGACTACCACACTGTAAACCCCACTGTAAAAGTGCGCTATCCAGTTTCTTAGTTGCCTCATCCAACGTTTATTAAATACAGTAAATCTAGTCTGACACAGAGGAAATCAAACTGCTTAAGAAGCCCTGACTTAAGAGAAGCAAAAGTAAATTAGTCAAAAGTAAAAAGACTTTTTGGTCTATCAGATTTTTTTGCGGCAGTCTATACCGCACGGTGGCAGTGGTCACCTAGTAAAGAATGTTACATTTGCAACACTGTTGCACAGCCTTCGTCCCCTGAATGGATAGGGCTAGTACTAGGAAATATCAGCTGATCGTGGATCGGAGTGCACTGGCGTTGGCCAACGTCACCTTCTCTTGTTCCACATGCGCACGGAAAAGCACAGAGAGAGCACCTGATCCCGTCAAAGAAAATCTACAAAATACCTACCATACGACCTGTCGTCAAGTTGGACTTTCCCTACATGGCTATCCAGTCGTACAGGTCGGCGGTTGGCTATTTTTAACTAAAGAAAATATTGTGACTTTTAACTTGTCCAACAAGGGCCTACATGAAATATCAATAAAATAAAACATGCAACTCATTAAGTATTATCTAGATCAGCACAGCTATCGTTACAGATTAAAGGTCAAATACATGAAAACATTTAAATGATCTTCATTGTCATAAAATGTAAACTCCAAATTGAGGACTTTTGGATGATGGCTACTATGAAGTATAGGAAGGAATAAAGCACATAGATTGTTTTCATTTCAGTGACAGTTTTATGAGATGTCAATCCTAGTTAGATTTATAACAGTGACACAAACCGTGAGTGTTCTACGAGGGGATAGCTGCGGCGATGTGGCATCGACAAGCACATTATCTCCCATGTTTCTCCTATCGCTGCTGTAAGGCCAGTTGTACTGTCCTGCGTCACATCTGTTCGCGGGGAAGACATCTCAGAATGGTCTGACTGCCACCGGATCTCGTCAGTTCCCAGCCAACACAAACTGTTACAGTACAGTTGCACAAAGTATAATTTATACCACACAGAGGCTACAGTAACATGTGAGGTGTTGACTGAGGCTCTACCATTATTCTTGGTCTCTCATGTTAACCATTCCAGTCATGGCTGTTTTTTCCTCCCAGCAGTATCCTCTGGGGAAGCCAGAAGGGCCCCTGATACCAGGCCCTCATTGGCTCAGACGGTGCCCCTGATACCAGGCCCTCATTGGCCCAGACGGTGCCCCTGATACCAGGCCCTCATTGGCCCAGACGGTGCCCCTGATACCAGGCCCTCATTGGCCCAGACGGTGCCCCTGTCCGCTTCAGCTCCCCCCGCGCGGCCCTCTCCACGCTCACATCACACGGCGACAGAGAACCTTTTTGCGCTCTGGTTGCCAGGAGATGACAGGGAATACCAGCGCCAAGGTTATTTCTCTCTCTCTCTCTCTCTCTCTCTCTCTCTCCCTCTCTCTCTCTCTATATATATATATATATATATATATATATATTTCCACTGACGTGAGGCAGTGAGTGTAGGGAGGATAGAGAGGGGCCAGTTTTAGAGGGCCTCACCTTTCCCCTGCTTGTCCTCCCCCCCCCCCCCTCCCCCAGGGTATGTGTGGTCGTCCCGCCAGTCATGCTGTGGATTAGTAGGGTGTCCATCTCTGTGAAAGCCCCCCCCCCCCCCCCCATATCGTCCCCTTCCCCTGACACGGCAAGAATCCAAGCTAAATATAAACAAACACCCTGGCTATGTCCACAGGCACTCAGGGCCTTTCAGCAACGTAGGTGTATGTGTGTGTCTTTGTGTATGTGTGAGGCAGAGACAAAAAATGAAAAGAGAGAGAGATGCAAACGAAGAGAAGAAAGAGAGAGAGAATCTGAGTCCCAGCGGTCAGTCATTACGAGCTGTGGTTGGCTCAGGCTGGCTCTAACTGGATGTGTGTGTTAGCATGTGGTCTTTAGCTGCTGAAACACCCCGGTCGACACATTTGACTCCAGGTCTCCAGAAGCCACAGACAGCAAGCCATTGCAGGAAGGTAGCTACTGTGGAAGTCTTTCATGTTACTTCAAACAGTGGAATGTCGAAGTTTAATTGATAAAAAAAATTATCAGCCAGGAACGTGTGGTATGTGTCGAAACAAACACAAGACCAACCACGTTTATCAAGGTACTAGTGGTCTATAAAGTTCTATTTTGCTGACCTTGTAACACCTTTCCTGGAAAACGGGTTCCTATCTCAGGTGTCATAATCAAACACAGATTTACAATGTCTCTCATAACCAATGACAGATTTGGTTCCATAAAGATGTCAGCGAAGGCTGATGATCAAAAGTCAGGCTTCAGCAGCCTGTTTAGTCCCAGGTGAACAGCATGTCCCCATATCAAACACAGAGAGCTTCTCTCTGACAGGAACAGAACAATCCCACAGCTAAATCCGGATGATTCCGTGTTCCACAACACGCACAAAACGGTGGGAGTCTGGGAGATGTGATACAGTAATAGAGGGGTCACAATGTTACACAGACTAGCTAGGAGACTAGCATTCTAACTAGGAGATGGTAGTTCATCCAGACCTTTTCCTCCCTAAAAATGAGGTCAGTTTCGTCACAGGAAATATGTCTAGACAGGATGCTTTCTCATAGTTCAGACTTCAGTAGACTTTAGTGTAAATCAGCTTTCAATAATCCAAGCCTTGTTCAGAGTAGGCCTGTTTGCGTGTCTGTGAGGGGAATTCTAGGTGCTGGGGGATGCATGAGGACATTTGTATATTGTGATCTTTCCCCATGTCAGTGTCATAAATCCACAAATGGAAAGGGTAGGAACATGTATAAGGTCATCTCTCGGTAGTGACCACGTGGACTCATAAGAAGTCTAGGTTGGTTTTCGGTGAAGCTAATCGAGTTCCTTATGAGGGCTGCAGTTTCACAACTCAACAGTGATAACGAGCTTTGACACAGACACATGCTGCAGTGAGTTCAGTTCAGTCCAGTCAACAGTGTCACTTCTACCTGTCATTATGCACTCCATTGTCACCGGGTTACACAACGCTGCAGCAAGACACTTGGCACACAGGTCTAGGGGGGGGTAGGCAAGCAGGTTTAGGGGGTGGGAGAATAACACACACAGATAAAGCAGTGTAGGAAAACAGTTGGAAAAACGCAAGATTTGAACGTTCTATGAATTCTGCAAAAGACTGAGACATTAGTCCCAGTGACCAGCTGCCTGACCTACAATCCCACCTCAGTTGCATTCCTGTCAGCTACTTGACTACAACCAGATACGGTGCACACATGCACGCATTCAGTTTTCAACCAACAAATCAGCTTATCTCACTCACGCTGAACTCGTCTTGGCTGAGTGACCTTGCAGTACTTCCCCCTAATTGACACCGTGGCGTGCATTTGCATGCCATGGTGAAGTTGCCTGCTCCTAGTTTAACATTTGTGTTAGCCATGAGACATTGGCTTTGTTACCGTACCAACGATGCACCCACTGTATCCACCAGGTTAGCGCTCCTGTGCAAACAGGTATTCCCTCAGGGGGAAGGAGGAATCACACTGGCCTATTGATAAAAACGTGGAATGTGGTGCTGTTGGCACGTACACAGAGCCAATCCAGCTGTAATGAGCTGAATCTGGTGTATAGTCTGACTAGCTCTAGCATCCCCCCAGAACAGGCGATGGCAATGCGTTGAACGCATCCACCGGTCAGATGTTTCACATGGCCTTGCCCGCCTACAAATGTTCCTCTGTCTACGCGGTCTCGGGTTTTGGAATAAGCTTGTGTGCTATTTTTTTCCGATAACTGAATCGGGTAGCTAAAGTAAGAGGGTGAGTTGTCTGATTGAGTTGGTGCGTCATGCGGTGTGCGTAGACCTAATGCAATAGAACAATAACAGCTGGAATGGGTTCGTTAGCGACCCCATGATCTGATCAGCTGGAAAGTTGTACACAGATGAAACTGCACTGTATTACTATTGAGGACAGGACACAGTGGTAAGGTTTTAAAAAAAAAGGTGGCATCCCATTTTATTACTTCTGGATAGACAGCACTTAGTATCAACTGTGGGCAGTGCTGACTTCACAGCAACAGAACGAGTTGATACGGGAACAAAAACATACCCAACTTAAAATTCAGACACATTTTTGATAAATTAACATTCCTTCAAACTATTTACAAAAGGGAATAATGTTGGAAAAAAAGAAAATGGTAAAAAAAACAAAAAAAGTGGTCATCAATCTTGGCGCTATATACACAATTCATTCTTTACAGGCTGGAAGCCGTCCTCCTGCTGTGGAGACAAAAAGTCCAGTTAGGTCACTCTACCACTGGTCTAACTTGTCTATCAATCTGAGACCCATGGTGAAGGAGTCAGAGCTTACCTATAAACGATTGAGCAGAGTGTTCTGGATGTCCTCATACACATGCTGGTAGATCTCCTCTTTCGACTTCAACCCATCCAGATTCTCTGCAAGACAAGGACAGCAAAGCTCAAGCACTGACCCACTACTCCTGGACACAATGGGCACCAAATAAAAATAACATATTCTCCCCCAAAAAGTTGAACCGTTTATCAGATTAGATCCTGCCTAGACACATGCCTCCTCCCAGAACAGACTTTCTAGGGACCAAGGTCAAAGCACTTCTCCAATCCCAATATCCACCCCAATACACTCCCAAAAATACGTTTGTAGGTACCGATGTCTAAGCAGCTGTCCTCCATCTCCTTTCGGTGCTTCCGGTACATGGGCCAGACGTGGCCATCGAACAGGCCGGGGGGGTCTGGCACGGTGTACTGTCTCGTACTGAACAGGGGGAAAAAAAAGTACAGTTAGGAGAGCAGAACTTGCTGAGCAGCATCATTTCCAGCTCCCTGTACGTAGAGAATATGGGAGTGTCGAGGTCTACGACTGGGGGGGGGGGGGGGGTCAAACAACTGGTGGCGAACGGTTTCCCGTTACAAACGGGAAAACCGAACCTGAGCTCTGAGGGGCTCTGAACGCTCACCTTCTCCTCCTCTTGCACTCCTCGTAGGGGATGGAGATGTAGTAGCACTTGTTGTAAACGTCCATCAGAGGCCTGCACAGCGCGGGGGGGGGGGGGGGGGGGGGGGGAGAGACAAGGAACAACAGGGTCACTTCTACGTCAATGACAGCGTCCCACCTCCTCATCTTCCACAGTGACAGCTCTGGGGACAACCAAGTTTGACTCTGAAAATGGGTTCAGTTGATTTTGACAAACATCTGATAAGCAACAGCTCACTCCCTGTGACCCAGTTTGGTGTCATTTCGCCAGAAATCATCTGAAAAGGTACATTCACATAACATTCTCGTGGCGATTCGGTCTTTAAACTATCTGTACGCAACCAGCAGTCTAGGTCCACCTTGGAGATACGGTTCCAGAAAACACCGCCCCGAAACACAGCGTTCGTGTTGTGCCAAAACAGGCTTCTCGTCAGCTGACGCCCTTATCAGCGCCCCTGCAGAAACAGTGCTGCTAGAGACACACAACCCCAGTGTGACAGAGAGCGTAGCCTCCCAATGACAGCCCCCCCGCCCTCAGCCCCACTACTCACGAGACCTCGGAGCAAAATCACCCCCTCCGCATGATTGTTAACAAGTTCTCAGAACATATCATCTAGAGACCACCTGCTTAGGTTCCCATGACCGTGGCATGTGTTACCCATAAGGTAGCTCAGACTATAAAACACAGCCTGTTCTATGAGCAGCTACGTTTGTTAGCTAGGCTAGCCACTTTTCATGTAATTAGGGCAGGGGGAACAGGCATGGTCTCATGACTACTTGTTTTCCTATCCGAGCACCCTTATTAGTACCCTACACTGCCTGATAAGAAAAGGACATGTATTTGACAGAATTTCTCCAGTAGCTGCCTGTGAGACTACGTGCGCTCACTTGTAGTTGTAGAGCAGAAAGCCCTCGACGATGAGAATGTGGATCTGCTGGTCGGGGTCGGTCGCCTCTGAGACCGGCGGCACGACGACGCCGTGGGAACGGGCAAACTTCACGGGGTTCTCCACCCAGCCCCGTATCGTGTTGGTCATGGCGTCCATGTCCAGCGCCGTGATCACTACAGAGAACAACAACGAGGGTGCATAGTTTAGAGTGCCGAGGCACACTTTGGAAAAGGAAATGCATTCTGGGTTGTGGAGTTTTTTTTGTAAATGGGAGTTTGTAGTCTCAGGGGAGGGCCAAATATGGAGGGGAATGTTGGGGGTTGGGTGAGTTACTGTTCTCCTGCGGTGATGTATGCAGGCTTACCATCCCACTGCCTAAAGCCGTCGTCCCCGACTTCTATCTGATCGGGTTTCTGAAATAACAGTTACCAATAAAACATTGCTGCAACCTCGGTGCAATCTGTACACTGCCAGAAGACCCCAGGCCCACAGGCCAAGACACAGACACACACAGCCAGGAAGGAGAGAGCTATAGCCATGCAATAGTCTAGAATCATCTCTGTAGGCTTAAAAAGGAGGGAACATAGGACAGATGCAGCTAGGGAAAGGATGTATAGCACCCATTTGGAGACAATGGGTGTCCTTTTTATGGGGTTAGGAAACTAAGGGTAGCATGCATTGCTATATGCCGGCAAGTGAATGGAAAGGTCAGTTTCTGCTTTACACTCTGGTAAAGATCAGATCCATACTAAATAGATACTTATAACTGAGGCTGAGGAGAGCAAGAACACAAAGCAAGTAGTGTGTAAAAAAACATAACTGAAGCCATGCATAGGGAAGCATGCAAGGGGGAAGTTTCCATGTTACAGTTGAGTAATGGTAAGGTTATCAACGTGGGGGAAGGAACACACCAACAGAAAAACCTGTGACAGAGTACAGTCAGACATGCAACCGTTTGTTAAAACACTTGTTGTTCCAACTAAAAACTTACCTTGAAAAAGTCATCTTGATGCACCACACAGCAGTTGGGCAAAGCCTTGATAAGTCTTTTTGTCAAGGTGGTTTTCCCACCGTTGGTCACCCTGAAAAGAGAGGACTATAATCACCACAGGAAAAAGAGATAAATAGAGGGGTGGGAATATCCTATATAATAATTCCATCATTACAGTACGGGACAACTTCCGTGTTGGCAAAGAGTGCATTAAAACTCAGTAAAAGAATACATACATTAAAAGCTTGTTTACAAAACGATATTTACTAAATTGACTGTTGAATTTGTACGTGCATGCCTTTCTTTAGTTTTATTTATAAAGTTATCAGGCTTGCAATCCCTGTTAGTTAGTCACGTACACTAGGCCTTTGAAACCGTCTCCCTCCACTTTTCTTTAAAGAGTGCGCCCTACCATTTCAAATAGCCCGCTCAAAAACAGGCGTTTCGCTACACACTCCCAGTTAACGATGAACTTACCGGGTTTCAACATTGCATGACGCGAATTTTAACTGGCCCACACATATATTTCAGTTCAGTTTAATTAATTGACTGTTATAAGACTTTGCTACTTCGCTACAAGAAACCTAGTTACCTATCGAGCCACAGCACATGTCATGTGTTATTGTTTTGTCATCAGTCAGATCTGTGATCCAAGTTAGCTATGAAACGTACTCGGCTACTTGTTGTAACTGTACTACGAAGAAACAATGTCAACCCCTGAAATGGGTTATAAGTTCATTTTATATTTTTTAATTGTGTAAGCAAGGTATTGTAACTTACCCGCCAACTCCTATAATGTATTTCATCTTTGATCCGCTTCTGGAGACTGCCAAACTTCGAATAAAGCGAGGGTGTAAATTAAAACACTGCTACAGATCCAAATCAAACAAAGAAATATGACGATCAAGTCAAAAGTCTTTTAGTTTGCTCAGTCAGAACCTTGCTCTCTGAACTATTTCATTGATAAAGAGCGCGACTCGTCTCTTTTTATATCCCAACTGTGACTTGCGTCACGCAGATGCTCACCCCTCGTGGTCGAGTGTAATAATGTCCTTTTTTTTTAACCGTGTACCCAACCACTGTCCGTTAAACACACAGGGGCTCCAATCAGCGCCCGCGATTCCCGTATAATTTACATATAGTTGACTTTCCATTTTTGCACCTGCCCCACGTCCTTCATGTTCTGGAAGTACCGGTCTATTCAACTAACTGAGACTGACACACGAGGGTTAAGGAAAATACCAGTCAGAACATTCACAGATGATAATACATTTAGACACACATTTAGATGTCAGGGTTCCACTGCCCCATTAACTGAACTGATTATAATAATATAAACATCTAACAACGGGACAAGACAATGGGCAGGCTACTGTTCATACAGGGGAGCTGGCAAATGTGCCTGTTCCCGTTCACAATGTGTGAAGTGTCACAGGTGTATCTGCACTGCACAATAGGAATGAACTGATAACATGTTGGGCAGTTTTATTATCTTTAACCTTGAATGAATCAGCCACATCATCCTATTTGACTTTGACCTCACTTCAGTTCAAATAATAGTCTTGATCGTATGTCTGTATGTATGAATGACGGAGGTTGGTCATCATGCAGGGGTTATCCAGTTATCCAAACATGGTACTTCCACCTCTCTCACGCATCCGGCTTTACAGTAAACACATGTATGGGTGTCACGACGGCCATTGTTGAGCCTCTCTCGATCACATTTCCTCTGTGAGGATGCAGCTGAATTTAGATCACATAGAGAGAGAGAGTATGCAGGGTGTTAGTGTGTGTCAGACGTGTGCGTGTGCATGTGACTGACCGGCTCGGCCGCGTCTAAACCTTCAGATGACGTGGCAGAGGTGAAGCTCCCCCAGTCCCCGAGGACGAGCTCATGGGACCCAGATTCCAAAACAGGAGAAGTCACACCTGCACTATTGATAGCTTCCTTTGAACCGTGTTAAACGTGGGTTAGCTGGGAGGGTTCCATCAACAGCAAGGGGAGGGGGGCTTCAGAACGGGGTTATGTGTGAATAATGTAAAGATTTGGATTCACTTGTTAGAGCATTTCTGTTGACAAACAGGATAGTTTCAAGGTGATGAACTTGTGCTTCTTGTAAATCCACTTCTACAGAAATCTTCACCTTTGCCTTCCTTTGTGAATTCCCTACACCGAGTGACCGGTGCCTGAAAGAAATATCTATTTGGAGTCTAACCGTTTACACGTAAGCAAAAACAGAGAGCGTTCTTGCGGAGTGGAACGGTTTATTTCTGCTTATTGACATGACAGACAGGGGCTGCCCCCAAATCCAAACTGCAAAGCAAGACAGACGGACACTACATTGGATACATCTTACCCATTGTCTCTAGTTGAAATCTGACCAAACAAAATAAGCTACATATGTTGTATTTTGGAGCAGACAAATCAGTCAACTGATCATCTTTGACATATTGTGCTTTTATCGAATGAACCAAAAAACGTCATTCATAGCGATATTTAAACTAAGGGATTTCTTTACATTGAAAATACTACATTTACTGAAACGAGATACTATTATACACTTTTGATAACAATATCAATCTATATCAAACATTTCCTTTTGGACTGAACTTTCTTGGCAATGACTAGGAAAAGTCGCAACCATAGATATGGCCCGCTGAATGTGAAAATAAAATACATTCCACACTTTGACTTCTGTGTAGAATTTGGTTCAAAAGCAGGCACGCAATGCAATTGAGGTCTCAGGTCATCCAACTAACACAGAGGAAAATAAGACACTGCAGAATGCACTGCGTGCCATCTTTTGACATGAATCATGTTAATAGACTATAAAAACAAAAGGCAAATGTATCTAGCCTACATTCTTGCATGGACTCTACTATGAGTAAGCTATCAGTGAACTTTTTCTAATCCCCCATATCTCCGCCTAGCCAATAAGCAAAGCCCTCAGTGTTGTCCACTGGAAGCTACGTTTAAGTCCTTTGCATGTGTCCTTTAAGCTTCCAAAGTGGAATTGTATAGCACTTCAGGAACATAGGCATATGGTCATTCCTCTACATGAGAGCAGACTATGAACATGTAACAAAATAATGCTTGACAGTGCTAATATCAGTGTACAAAATAAGGATTTGATTTATACATATCATGAGAACGACACGGTCCCCAAACATACATAGATTCAATGCTTACCATTAGATGACAATCGTTTGACAATTTGATATTTAAGAGTACAAACAAAACTTACAATACATAGGCAGCAAATGTATGTAATTCTTACAAAAATAAAAACGGCCTGCCTGCTACTGTCAGGGACGTGGGCAAGCATCAGAACAGGAAGTCGAAACATCAACAGGGACGAACCGATCCCAGAATTGGATTGGGGCATTTGAACTCATGCTAATATGTCTGCATGCTATGACTGTACTGACAACGTCCCACAACAGAAATCACAGTCAGAAAATGCCTCAACCCTTGATCAATCTCCCCCCCCCCACCCCCACCCCAAATAAATGCATGCGCAGCGCGAGGATCACAAAAACCTCTGTTCCAGAGATTTTTGACCTGGAATACATTTTTATCAAGGACAGATTTGTAAGTAAAAATGAAGCTGGGTTGAAGGCAGCTAACATAGAAAGCTTCCTCTTAATGACACACCATTAAGCATAGATCACTGGTAACATGATGGTGTCTGGAAGGAAAATTGAACAAACAGACTAACACTGGATGTTTTATTAGATAGTTGATGCCAAAATTCGGTATAGGCCCCAGCCAGCTCTGAGTTATCTATGTTTACTAACATTGCTTTAGAAACACAGCAAGCCAATGGCATTGAGAGTTGTTGGCCTTTTGCCTTGATAAAAACAGCACACAGTTGGAGCAACTCCAAATGGTATCTTCCTTCATAACTTTCCTCACATCATCCACATAGCCATTCACAAGCGGTATCATATTCAAATTGATATGAGATGAACATGCCAATGGTGGGGCCAAGTTGTGGGAGTTTGTGTGCAAGGGACTAGGTGTGTGTGTGTACTCGTTCTGTAGGTCGTAACATAGAGTGCCGGTACGAAACATCAGAGGTACTGTCCTGGTGGTGTAACGTCTTCAGAACATTCTAGAGGGTGATTACCAAGGTACTAGGTAGAACTAACCCTTCCTGGGAAGTTGTAGTGTTCCGTAGCAACACATACCACTGCGTGTGTGGGTGGAGGAGACATGGAGGCTGGCTGGGGGGGGGGGGGGGGGGGGGGGGGGGGGGGCTGGCTGGGGGATGTAGCGCCCCCTGCATGGTATACGCATGTTTCTCTCTTGGTTGGATGTGTTTGGATATGGGTATGTACTATACAGTACAATTTAGGCTTTCTCGTCGTCCCCTTGCTTGTTGTGACAACGTTGACTTCACGCTTCTCTCAGCCACTGAATGAAGAGAGAAGAGAAACACATCTATGTTGAAAGGGAATTCAGTAGAACTGGCACGATTGAAAAAGGAGTGGCATGGAGGTCGTTTTTAATGAGCGTTCCGGCCACCCAAAACTCCCCTCACACACACACACACACACACACACACAGACGCGCTTCTCACACCTCCAGTCATTAGACAGGGTTGGCTACACATGAGAAGGTATTCCTCAGCGACAGCTCCAGGTCTGGTCCTTGGAGAGCAGAACAGGTGTGGATGATGTAACAGGGCATGTAGAAATGAGCCCTGACGGCCAAACATCTGTTGAAGTGTTTTACTGTCAAGCCAATGCAATTCCCCATTTGTAGGTTTCAGGTAAACGAGGACCTCGTGTGGCCGAATCAGAGAATTACATTTGAAGGAGGTGACAAGCCTGATTTAACAAGGTATCCAAAGTTTGACTTCAAGATCCTTAACTTGAACAATGGTGTTTGTGGCTAACATCTTTGATAAAGAACCCTTAATGAGACTTGTGTGCTGTGTTGGTTTCATACCTTGGTTCTTTCGTCAAGTCTACAATCCCTGCTCTGCAATCATTGACTTCGGCCTGTGAAAGGAGGAGAACATGAATGAACAGTCCCCTGGTCCCCTCCACTGCTTCCAGTCAAACGTCTGTCTAGATGGAGGCTGATTGGTCGATCCTGAGGGGCGTTCATAGGACCAATCCCAGCTCCTACCTCTCTGTCTTGGCTGGTTCGTGTGTGTTTGGCTGCGGAGGCTGTTCCTGCTGCCTCTGCTCCTGCTCCATCCTGGACACACACACACACACACACAGACACACACACACACACAAACACACACAGACACACACACAGAATTGATCACCGCTCTTGGGAGCTGACTCGGCTCTATGTACAGGCTTTAACACATCAGTGACTTTACCTTTCCTTTCGAGCTTTAATCCTCTCTTCCTCGAATCTGAAATCAAAAAGGCACATCCATCTTTAGAAATGGCTTGCCACGCACAATATACAAACCACGCCTTCCGAGTCGATTCCCATTTGGAACACATTGATATTCAGATCTATTTTTGGACCTGCGCAGGGCATGATTGATGAGTGATACATTATTTAAAAGTCTGACTACTGCAAGCCAGCGCACGTCACCGAATGATATTCTAATTTCATCTCACTCCCACTCCCAGGTTTCACCTCTCCCCCTGGTGGTGTAAAGTACTTACTGCATCACACACTCGGGGACCTGCACGTGTTCCATAGGCACAATCTCTGCCAGCTCATCCAGACTGTGGACATACTGGATCTTGTTCATGAATTTCACACTGCAGAGGGACCAGAGGACGACAACGACATCCTTTACACCAATGACACCGAGAACAAGAACTCGTTTCTCCCATCTCTCAGAGCCCCGTGTATGAGAGCCATATATTAAAACCCGAAGGGATTCATATGGGGGATTTTCATGCTCCACACAGATCCTCGTTGTGTCTCCTGTGTGTGTGTGTCTTTACGTCTGCGATGTCCCTGTGAGGTGGAGGGGCAGGTACCTGATGAAGGGTCTGGAGATAGCGAGCACTGTCCTGATGAACCAGGTGGGATGAGTGATGACCAGAGCCTTCAGGTTCTTTCTCAGCCTGCGGTGAACACAGAAAGACAAAGGACAAACACGTCCGCTCAGCGACAGCAGCACCCAGGGAGCCCAAGCTGTGCACTAGCTCCCCCCCCCCCCCCGTCTTCGCTTCCGTCGACGACGGAAACGGTTCGCATTCACAGCCGGGGATTTGTTTATGGGATGCGTTTAAGAGCTCGTTTCACACTGATCGTCTCCGGCAGATGACGGGCCCAATTACACCCCGTTCACTTTAGCCGGGGAGCCGGTCAACGTTGTCGTCAGGCTTGTCCGGGCGATAGCGCCGGGCGCACAGACGAGGCCAGTTAGCCCGGACGTCCGTGACACGCGCTGAGAAGCGAGGGGGTGGGGGAGTGGGGGGGGGGGGGGCGGAACTCTTTCTCACCGCCTGTCAATCATCTGGTAGCACTTCTTGAGCCAGCCGATGCC